>NW_026530730.1:0-24462 GCF_014839835.1 Dryobates pubescens
CACACACGTAGTGGGGGCGTGTGTGCCCTTGTCACCCGGGGGGGGAGGGGGCTCCTTGTCACACGGGGGGCGGTGTGCGTGTCCTTGTCACGCGTGGGCGGACTCTGCTCCCCTTCGCCCTTCCTGCTGTTCCCCCTCCCTGCGCCCTTTGCCCCTTCCCCCTCTCCCCTCCCTTGTGTCCCCTCCCCACCCCGGGGGTCCCTGCAACACGCCCCCTCCCTACCCCCACCCCCTCCGTGGGCCCTCGCTGTCCCCACGCCACGGCCACCTGTGACCAGCGCCACGGCGCCGCCCGCCATGGCGGCACCGGAAGTGACGTCACCGGCAGCGCCCAGCCGCAGGCCGCCGCGGGCGGGAGCGGCCGCTCTGCCCTGCCGCTCTCTATGGTCAGCCCTCCAGGCTCCCCCTTCCCGTCCGCCCAGGCCCCCTGCATCCACCCCCAGGGCGCTGCGGGCTCGGCTCAGCCTTTATTCGTTCAGTAATCAAAGCCAGGAGCGGCTGCAGGCAATTACAAAACGGCCTCCCCCCCACCCCAAAAGTGGTCCCAGGGCCCCCCCCTTTCAGGGCCCCCCCCATCGAATCCAGGGAGCCCCCTGCCCCAAACCCAGGGAGCCCCCCCCTCGAATCCAAAGGCTCTCCTCTAGGACTAAGGGACCCCCCCCCAAATCCAAGGGCTCTCCTCCTATGTTAAGGGACCCCCCCCAGAGTACAGGGATCCTCCCCCCGAATCCAGGGACCCCCCCCCCTCCAATTCGGGGAGCCCCCCCAAATCCAGGGAGCCCCTCCCCACATCCAGGGATCCCCCCGCCCCAGAATCCAGGGAGCTCCCCCTGAGTGCAAGGGCTCTCCTCCCACCCTAAGGGACCCCCCCCTCAAAGCCAGGGAGCCCTCCAATAAATGCAGAGACCCCCCTCCAATCCAGGAAGCCCCCCACCTCCAATCCAGGAAGCCCCCCACCTCCAATCCAGGGAGCCCACCTAAATCCAAGGGCTCCCCTCCAATGCTAAGGGACCCCCCTCAAAACACAGGGATCCCCCGCCCCGAATCCAGGGCCCCCTCTCCAATTCGGGGATCCCCCCGAATCCAGGGAGCCCCCCCCCCAATCCTAACCCCTTCCCCCCCTAAAAGAGGGAAGTAGGGACCCCCTCCCCCCATCGTTAGTTTGGGGGAGTGGGGTCCCAATCTGGTTCCACCCAACCCCTTCCCCCCCCCCCTCCCCAAAAAGAGGGGAGTGGGGACCCTCCATCTGGGGGGGGGGGGGAGGGTGGGGTAGGGTCTCCCCTACTCGAGCTGGGCGATGGCCACCATCATGGCCACGCCCCCCAGCAGCCCCCCCAGCTGCAGCAGGGACTGGAGGGGGCTGGGGTCCCGCAGCAGCTCGGGCAGCACCGTCACGGTCCCCAGGTAGATGAAGCCCCCCGCGGTGAAGGGCAGGACCCCCAGGGCGGCCACCTCGGCCACGCCCCCGGCCAGCAGCCCGCAGCTGGCCCCGGCCACCGCCCCCAGCGCCGTCAGCAGCTGCAGCCGCATGGCCTGCCGGCAGGGGGCGTCCGTCAGGGGGCGTCCCACACCGCGCAGAGCGGGGGGGACCCCCGCGGGGGGCGGGGGGAGGGGAAAGGGAAAGGCGAAGGGGACAGGAGGAAGAGGGAGGGGGACAGGATCCACCCACACGTGACAAAGACACCCCCCCCCCCCCCCTATGTGGCACAACCCTTTAGGGGGGGACACAGAGAGGACCCTGGGGGGTGGCACCAGGGACTCATGAGGGGACCCCAAGGGCAGAGAGGGGACCCTGGGGGCTGGCACCAGGGACTCAGAGTGGACCCTGGGGACACAGAGAGGACCCTGGGGGGTGGCACCAGGGACTCAGAGGGAACCCTCAGGGGTGGCACAAGGGACACAGAGGGGACCCCAAGGGCAGAGAGGGGACCCTGGGGGGGGGTGGCACCAGGGACTCAGAGGGAACCCTGGGAGGTGGCACCAGGGACTCATGAGTGGACCCTGGGGACACAGAGAGGACCCTGGGGGGTGGCACAAGGGACTCAGAGGGGACCCCAAGGGCAGAGTGGGGACCCTGGGGGGGTGGCACCAGGGACTCAGAGGGGACCCCAAGGGCAGAGAGGGGACCCTTGGGGGTGGCACCAGGGACTCAGAGGGGACCCTTGGGGGTGGCACCAGGGACTCAGAGGGGACCCCAAGGGCAGAGAGGGGACCCTGGGGGGGTGGCACCAGGGACTCAGAGGGGACCCCAAGGGCAGAGAGGGGACCCTTGGGGGTGGCACCAGGGACTCAGAGGGGACCCTTGGGGGTGGCACAAGGGACACAGAGGGGACCCCAAGGGCAGAGAGGGGACCCTGGGGGGTGGCACCAGGGCCTCAGAGGGGACCCTTGGGGGTGGCACCAGGGCCTCAGAGGGGACAGAGGGGACGCCGGGGGGGGGGTGTGGGGCGCCGCGGGGGCGCCCCCTGCCGACCTGCCGCTTGGTGCAGCCGGACTGGAGCAGGATGGCGAAGTCGCCGACCTCGTGGGGCAGCTCGTGCAGCAGCACGGTCAGCGCGGTGACCCTGCCCAGCCCCGTGCCCGCCAGGAAGGAGGCGCCGATGGCCAGCCCGTCCGTGAAGTTGTGTGCCAGGTCCGCTGCCAGGTTCAGGTACCCAGACACCGCCATGGCTGCGGGCAGGGGGGGCAGCGCTGGCACCCGCCCCCCGCAGCCCACCCCGGGCACCCACCCCGGGGACGCCCACACCGTGCCCAGGGTGCCCACCCTGCAGCCTGGCACCTACGCCCTGCAGCCGGACACCCACCTCCCACAGCCTGGCACCCACCCCCTGCAGCCAGGCACCACCCACCCCCCCAGGGACACCCACACCGTGCCCAGGGTGCCCACCCCGCAGCCTGGCAGTGCCCCAGGGACACCCACACCGTGCCCAGGGTGCCCACCCTGCAGCCTGGCATCGCCCCAGGGACACCCACACCGTGCCCAGGGTGCCCACCCTGCAGCCTGGCATCGCCCCAGGGACACCCACACCGTGCCCAGGGTGCCCACCCCGCAGCTTGGAACCCAACCCCCGCAGCCTGGCACCCACCCCCTGCAGCCAGGCACCACCCATCCCCCCAGGGACACCCACACCGTGCCCAGGGTGCCCACCCTGCAGCCTGGCATCACCCCAGGGACACCCACACCGTGCCCAGGGTGCCCACCCTGCAGCCTGGCAGTGCCCCAGGGACACCCACACCGTGCCCAGGGTGCCCACCCTGCAGCCTGGCAGTGCCCCAGGGACACCCACACCGTGCCCAGGGTGCCCACCCTGCAGCCTGGCAGTGCCCCAGGGACACCCACACCGTGCCCAGGGTGCCCACCCCGCAGCCTGGCAGTGCCCCAGGGACACCCACACCGTGCCCAGGGTGCCCACCCTGCAGCCTGGCAGTGCCCCAGGGACACCCACACCGTGCCCAGGGTGCCCACCCCGCAGCTTGGAACCCAACCCCCGCAGCCTGGCACCCACCCCCTGCAGCCAGGCACCACCCACCCCCCCAGGGACACCCACACCGTGCCCAGGGTGCCCACCCCGCAGCCTGGCATCACCCCAGGGACACCCACACCGTGCCCAGGGTGCCCACCCGGCAGCCTGGCACCTACGCCCTGCAGCCGGACACCCACCTCCCACAGCCTGGCACCCACCCCCTGCAGCCAGGCACCACCCACCCCCCCAGGGACACCCACACCATGCCCAGGGTGCCCACCCCGCAGCCTGGCATCACCCCAGGAACACCCACACTGTGCCCAGGGTGCCCACCCCGCAGCCTGGCACCTATGCCCTGCAGCCGGACACCCACCTCCCACAGCCGGGCACCCACCAGGGACACCCACACCGTGCCCAGGGTGCCCACCCTGCAGCCTGGCAGTGCCCCAGGGACACCCACACCATGCCCAGGGTGCCCACCCTGCAGCCTGGAACCCAACCCCCGCAGCCTGGCACCCACCCCCTGCAGCCAGGCACCACCCACCACCCCCCCAGGGACACCCACACCGTGCCCAGGGTGCCCACCCCGCAGCCTGGCAGTGCCCCAGGGACACCCACACTGTGCCCAGGGTGCCCACCCCGCAGCCTGGCAGTGGCCCAGGGACACCCACACTGTGCCCAGGGTGCCCACCCTGCAGCCTGGCATCGCCCCAGGGACACCCACACCGTGCCCAGGGTGCCCACCCTGCAGCCTGGCAGTGCCCCAGGGACACCCACACCGTGCCCAGGGTGCCCACCCTGCAGCCTGGCAGTGCCCCAGGGACACCCACACTATGGCCAGGTGCCCCCCCGCAGCCTGGTACCTACCCCCTGCAGCCTGGCACCCACCCCCCCCAGCCTGGCACCACCCCAGGGACACTCACACTGTGCCCAGGGTGCCCCCCAGGGACTGTCCTGGGTGGCACTGTCCCCATCCCCCCCTGCCCCCCCAACCTCCCCTCCCCCCTCCCCCCCCCCCACCTGGCCTCGGCTCTCTCTCTGCTGCTGCTTTGCCCTTCCCCCGCTGGCCCTTGGAGGCCTTCCTGTCCCTCTCTCCTTCCTCCTTCTCCTCCTCCCCTTCACTGGAGCTGCTCTTGGCCTTCAGCCCTGCTGGAGAGGAGGACACCAGGGAGAGGGTCACAGGGTCCCCAGGTCCCCCGGGTTCCCCCAGGGAGAGGGTCCCAGAGCCCCCAGGCCTCCTTCATCCCCCTGAGGAGAGCATCCCAGAGCCCCCAGGCCCCCCTGGTCCCCCCAAGGAGAGCATCCCAGAGCCCCCAGGCCCCCTTCATCCCCCCAAGGAGAGGGTCCCAGAGCCCCCAGGCCCCCCTAAGGAGAGCATCCCAGAGCCCCCAGCCCCCCTGGTTCCCCCCAGGGAGAGGGTCCCAGAGCCCCCAGGCCTCCTTCATCCCCCTGAGGAGAGGGTCCCAGAGCCCCCAGCCCCGCTAAGGAGAGGGTCCCAGAACCCCCAGCCCCCCTGGTTCCCCCCAAGTAGAGGGTCCCGGAGCCCCCAGGCCCCCTAAGGAGAGGGTCCCAGAGCCCCCAGCCCCCCCAAGGAGAGGGTCCCAGAGCCCCCAGCCCCCCTAAGGAGAGGGTCCCAGAGCCCCCAGCCCCTCCTGGTCCCCCCAAGGAGAGGGTCCCAGAGCCCCCAGGCCCCGCCCCCAGCAGGGTGGCACCTACCCTGGCCGTGCCCGTGGCTGTGCCCGTGGTGCCCCTGGGCACCCTTGGCATGCCTGACGAAGGTCTCCACCACCAGGAAGGCCACGATGCCCCCCAGGACCCACAGCCCCACCGCCAGCATCCGGCCGTGCTCCTGCCCTGCCCGGGGAGGGGGCACCCAGGTTGGCACCACCTGGGCACCCCCAGCCCCTGGGGGGGGTGGGGGTGGGGTCGGGGGGGGTCCTTACCGTGGTGTGAGTGCCCATGGCCGGGGCCTGGCTCGGCAGGGGGGTGGCCACCCTCCGTGTGGGGCACTGGGGGGGGGGGCACCGAGAGGTCAGCAGGGGGAGGGGGAGGCAATGGGAGGGGGAGGCAGTGGGAGGGGGAGGGGGAGGCAGTGGGAGGGGGAGGAGGAGGGCACCAAGGGGGTGGGAAGGGACCTCTGGGGACCCCTCTGGAGAGGATGCCCCAGAAGAGGTCACCAAGGGGGGGTTGGGGTCACCAGGGGTTTGGGAAGGGACCTCTGGAGACCCCTCTGGAGAGGATGCCCCAGAAGGGGTCACCAGGGGGGGTTGGGGTCACCAGGGGGGGTGGGAAGGGACCTCTGGAGAGGATGCCCCAGAAGAGGTCACCAGGGGGGGTGGGATCTCTGGGGACCCCTCTGGAGAGGATGCCCCAGAAGGGGTCACGAGGGGGGGCTGGGGTCACCAGGGGATTGGGAAGGGATCTCTGGGGACCCCTCTGGAGAGGATGCCCCAGAAGGGGTCACCAGGGCGGTGGGAAGGGACCTCTGGGGACCCCTCTGGAGAGGATGCCCCAGAAGAGGTCACCGGGGGGGGGGGTTGGGGTCACCAGGGGGGGTTGGGGTCACCTCCTTGCCCACCCCCCAGGGGCAGTGCTGGCCCTGACTCACCCAGGGCGTGGGGGATGAGGTGCAGGAAGGCATCCCCCAGCAGCCCCCCGGCGGCGAAGCTCAGCAGCACCTTGAGGAGGCCTTGGTGCTGCCGCGAGTTGGACTCCACCGGGATGAGGAAGAGCACCAGGTAGGGGGCAGCACTGATCACCAGGGTGGCTGCCATGGTCTGGAGGGGGGGAGGAAGGGGGGGTGGGCTCAGGGGGTGCTCCTCAGCCCCCACTTCCCCCTCCCCCCCCCCGCCAGGGTGGTGCCAAGGAGGGCTGCAGGCTCCCACTCACGTGCAGCCAGAGGGTCACGGTGTCCGGGCGCTGGGCGGCTCGGGGGGCACCAGGGGAGGGGTGGAGGTCCTCGTGGGGGAGGTCTCCATGAGAGTGGCCATGGTAGAGGTCTTTGTGAGAGTGACCATGGCCATGGTGAAGGTCCCCATGGGAGTGACCGTGGGGGAAGTCCCCATGGGAGTGACCGTGGCCATGGTAGAAGTCCTCATGGGAGTGACCGTGGCCATGGTGGAGGTCCCCATGGGAGTGACCGTGGTAGAAGTCCTCATGGGAGTGACCGTGGCCATGGTGGAGGTCCCCATGGGAGTGACCATGGCCATGGTGGAGGTCCCCGTGGGAGTGGCCATGGCCATGGTAGAAGTCTTCATGAGAGTGCCCATGGCCGTGGTGGAGGTCCCCGTGGGAGTGGCCATGGAGATCCCCATGGGAATGACCATGGCCGTGGTGGAGGTCTCCCTGCGTGGCACTGGGAGCTGGCAGCAGGCAGAGGGTCAGGAGGGCGCCGGTGGCCATGGCAGCGCCCAAGCCCCGCGCCCAGCCGGCCGCCGCCATGGCCCCGGCTGGGGGGCAGGGATCCAGCGCTGGCTCCTACCATAGAGACAAGGGAAGGAGAGGGTCAGGCGGGCCCCGGCGGCTCCCAGCGGGGCTCAGACCATAGAGCCGCAGCCTAGAGCGGCTCCTCCGCCCTACCGTAGAGCGGCCGAGCGGGGAGCCGGAGCGGCGCCGAGGGCCCAAACCATGCAGAGCGAGGCGCTGCCGGAGACACAAAGGGATGAGCGCCCGGAGCGGCCCCGCCGAGCGCCGGCCCCGGGCGGCCCCCCGCCGTAGCCACGGGGGGGAGACGAGGGGGCCGCAGAGACGGCGCCGGCCGCCGTAGGGAGCAATGGGCTGGCGTACGGGGGATCGAGCGGGCCCTCAGCGCCGGGGCCCCTCTAGCCTCCGTGCCCCCCGGGGACGGTGTGTGTGTGTGGGGGGGGGTGGTTCTCACCGTCCGCGCTCTCCGCTCCGCTCCCCTCCGGCTCCCGCGCTCCGCTCCCGTTCCGGCCCCGACGTGGCAGAGCGCGGGGAAGATCTCGCGAGACCTCCTGAGAGGGACGGGGGAGCGGGAGGCGCCGAAGGCGCCGCCACCATCTTGAAGCCGGGCAAAGGGCAGGGCTGCGGTGCGGGATTGTAAGGGCAGAAGCGGGGGGGGGAAGAAAGGGGCGGCGCAAAGGCTGCTGGGAGCCGCGCGGGGCATTGTGGGGCGGTGGAGGGACCGCAGGCGGCGGTGCCCGGAGCTAGGCCCAAGCCCCGGGGCGGGGGGGGGGGGGCGGGGATTTACCGGGAGGGGAGGTGGGGGGGGGGGTGGGGGGGGCGCGGAACGGGCCAGGCCGGGCCGGGCCAGGCCGGAGCCCCCCCGGTAGCGCGGGATGGGCGACAGCGACCGCGGTACGGGGGTGGGGCTGGGGGATCTGGGGCGGGGGGGGGGAGGGATCGTGGGGAGCGGGGGAGAGGGTGGGGGGGGGAGGGGGCTTTTGGGGGGCGCTGAGGTATTTGGGGGAGGGGTGGTTTAAGGAGGGGTTCCTGGCGGGGTCTTGAGGTGACTCCTGCCCTCCCCAATTCCTCCTTCTCCCCCTCCCCAGTTCCTCCCTCCCCCTTTCCAGTTCTTCCCTCTCCCCCTCCCCAGTTCCTCTCTCCCCCTCCCCAGTTCCTCTCTCCCCCTCCCCAGTTCCTCCCTCTCCCCCTCCCCAGCTTCTCTCTTCCCCTTCCCATTTCTTCCCTCTCCCCCTCCCCAAATCCTCTCTCCCCCTCCCCAAATCCTCTCTCCCCCTCCCCCCTTCGTCTCTCCCCCTCCCCCCTTCGTCTCTCCCCCTCCCCCCTTGCTCCCTCCCCCTCCCCCCTTGCTCACTCTCCCTCTCCCCTGCAGACTGCCGGAGCCCTGACAGCTCCTCGCTCAGCGCTTCGCCGCCCCCCCCCCCCGGAGCCTGCAGCCCCCCTCCCCCTGCTGGGCTCGGCCATGACCTCCTCGCTCAACCCTCCCCCCACTGCCACCCTGGGCTCTCCCTTCCCGGTCATCAGCTCCTCCCTGGGGTCCCCTGGGCTGCCGGCGACCCCGGCCCTGGCCTACGGCCCCGTCAGCAGCCCCCAGGTATGGGGGGGACCCCCCCCCCCAAAACAGGGCCTGAGGTGGGGGGGGGAGGGGGCTCAAGAGCTGCGGGGGGTGGTCCTCAAGGGCTTGGGTGGTGGCTGGGGGGCCTCAAGGGCTTGGGTTGAGGTCTCCCAAGAGCTTGGTTAGGTCATGGTGGTCTACAAGAGGTTGGTTGTGTCGTGGTTGCTTGTCTACAAGAGGTTGGTTTGGTCTGGGTGGTCTACAGGAGGTTGGTTGGGCTGTGGTTAGAGGTCCTCAAGAGGTTGGTTGGGTCATGGGTGGTGGTCCTCAAGAGGTTGGTTGGGTCATGGTGGTCTACAAGAGGTTGGTTGGGTCATGGAGGTGTACAAGAGGTTGGTTGGGTCATGGTTGCTTGTCTGCAAGAGGTTGGTTCGGTCTGGGTGGTCTACAGGAGGTTGGTTGGGCTGTGGTTAGAGGTCCTCAAGAGGTTGGTTGGGTCATGGTGGTCCTCAAGAGGTTGGTTGGGTCATGGTGGTCTACAAGAGGTTGGTTGGGTCATGGTGGTCTACAAGAGGTTGGTTGGGTCATGGAGGCGTACAAGAGGTTGGTTGGGTCATGGTGGTCTACAAGAGGTTGGTTGGGTCATGGTGGTCTACAAGAGGTTGGTTGGGTCATGGAGGCGTACAAGAGGTTGGTTGGGTCATGGTGGTCTACAAGAGGTTGGTTGAGGGCTCCAGGAGGTTGGTTGGGTCATGGTTACTGGTTCTCAAGAGCTTGAGTGGGTCATGGGTGGTGGTCCTCAAGAGGTTGGTTAGGTCATGATGGTCTACAAGAGGTTGGTTGGGTCATGGAGGTGTACAAGAGGTTGGTTGGCTCATGGTTGTCTACAAGAGGTTGGTTGAGGGCTCCAAGAGGTTGGTTGGGTCATGGTTAGAGGTCCTCAAGAGGTTGGTTAGGTCATGGTGGTCTACAAGGGGTTGGTTGGGTCATGGTAGGTGGTTGTGAAGAGCTTGGTTGGGTCATGGTTGTCTACAAGAGGTTGGTTGAGGGCTCCAGGAGGTTGGTTGGGTCGTGGTTAGAGATCCTCAAGAGCTTGGGTGGGTCATGGGTGGTGGTCTACAAGAGGTTGGTTAGGTCATGGTGGTCTACAAGAGGTTGGTTGGGTCATGGTTGTTTGTCTACAGGAGGTTGGTTGGGTCATGGTGGTCTACAAGAGCTTGCTTGGTCATGGTTGGTGGTCTATAAGAGGTTGGTTGGATCATGGTTGATGGTCTACAAGAGCTTGGTTGGACAATGCTGGTCTAGAAGAGCTTGGTTGGGTTCATGGTGGTCTAGAAGAGCTTGGTTGGGTTCATGGTGGTCTAGGAGATGTTGGTTGGGTCTTGATGGTCTACCAGAGCTTGGTTGGATCATGATGGTCTACAAGGGCTTGGTTTGGTCTAGATGGTCTACAATAGGTTGGTTGGTTCATGGTTGATGGTTTACAAGAGGTTGGTTGAGTCATGGTTGGTGGTCTACCAGAGCTTGGTTGGGTCATGGTGGTCTACCAGAGCTTGGTTGGGTCTTGGTGGTCTACCAGAGCTTGGTTGGGTCTTGATGGTCTACAAGGGCTTGGTTGGGTCATGGTTGGTGGTCTACCAGAGCTTGGTTGGGTCATGGTGGTCTACCAGAGCTTGGTTGGGTCTTGGTGGTCTACCAGAGCTTGGTTGGGTCTTGGTGGTCTACCAGAGCTTGGTGGGGTCATGATGGTCTACAAGGGCTTGCTTTGGTCTAGATGGTCTACAATAGGTTGGTTGGTTCATGGTTGATGGTTTACAAGAGGTTGGTTGAGTCATGGTTGGTGGTCTACAAGAGCTTGGTTGGGTCATGGTGGTCTACAAGAGCTTGGTTGGACAATGCTGGTCTAGAAGAGCTTGGTTGGGTTCATGGTGGTCTAGAAGAGCTTGGTTGGGTCATGGTTGGTGGTCTAGAAGATGTTGGTTGGGTCTTGATGGTCTACCAGAGCTTGGTTGGATCATGATGGTCTACAAGGGCTTGGTTTGGTCTAGATGGTCTACAATAGGTTGGTTGGTTCATGGTTGATGGTTTACAAGAGGTTGGTTGAGTCATGGTTGGTGGTCTACAAGAGCTTGGTTGGGTCATGGTGGTCTACAAGAGCTTGGTTGGGTCTTGGTGGTCTACCAGAGCTTGGTTGGGTCTTGATGGTCTACAAGGGCTTGGTTGGGTCATGGTTGGTGGTCTACCAGAGCTTGGTTGGGTCTTGGTGGTCTACCTGAGCTTGGTTGGGTCTTGGTGGTCTACAAGAGGTTGGTTGGGTCATGATGGTCTACCAGAGCTTGGTTGGGTCTTGGTGGTCTACAAGAGGTTGGTTGGGTCATGATGGTCTACCAGAGCTTGGTTGGGTCTTGGTGGTCTACCAGAGCTTGGTTGGGTCATGATGGTCTACCAGAGCTTGGTTGGGTCTTGGTGGTCTACCAGAGCTTGGTGGGGTCATGGTTGGTGGTCTGCAAGGGCTTGGTTGGGTCTTGGTGGTCTACAAGAGCTTGGTTGGGTCTTGGTGGTCTACAAGAGCTTGGTTGCACCATGGTGGTCTACAAGAGCTTGGTTGGGCCATGGTGGTCTACAAGAGCTTGGTTGGGTCATGGTTGGTCGTCTTCAAATGCTTGGTTGGGCCATGGTTGGTGGTCTACAAGAGCTTGGTTGGGTCATGGTTGGTGGTCTGCAAGAGCTTGGTTGGGTCATGGTTGGTGGTCTACAAGAGGTTGGTTGGGTCATGGTTGGTGGTCTGCAAGAGCTTGGTTGGGTCTTGGTGGTCTACAAGAGCTTGGTTGGGTCATGGTGGTCTACAAGAGCTTGGTTGGGCCATGGTGGTCTACAAGAGCTTAGTTGGGTCATGGTTGGTGGTCTACCAGAGCTTGGTTGGGTCTCCAGAAGATCCTTGGGGGGGGGGTCCCTTGGGGGGGTCTTGGGGACCTCCAGAAGCTCCTTCTGGTCTCACCACCAGGGTGAGGACCCCCAGAGGCGGCTGAAGCCCCCCCTGAGGGTGCCCCCACCCCCACCCCTCTGTGTCCCCCCCGGCCTAGATCAACTCCACCACGGTGAACCTCTCCGGGCTGCACCCTGTCAGCAGCTCCGACGACGTCAAACCCCCCCTGGGCATCCGGGCCACGCCCTGCCCCCCCCACGGGGCGGTGCCCGCCCCGCCCGGCGCCGGCGGCAAGCGGCTCTGCGCCATCTGCGGCGACCGCTCCTCAGGTGGGGCTGGGGGGGAGGGGCTGGGGGGCTCTGGCGGGGCCTGGGGGCTCCCTGGGGGGGGTTGGGGGCTCCAGGAGGGTCTGGGGGCTCCCTGGGAGGGGTTGGGGTCTCCAGGAGGACCTGGGGGCTCCCTGGGGGGGGTTGGGGTCTCCAGCAGGGTCTGGGGGCTCCCTGGGGGGGTTGGGGTCTCCAGGAGGGTCTGGGGGCTCCCTGGGAGGGGTTGGGGTCTCCAGGAGGGCCTGGGGGCGTTTGGGGTCTCCAGGAGGGTCTGGGGGCTCCCTGGGGGGGGTTGGGGTCTCCAGCAGGGCCTGGGGGCTCCCTGGGAGGGGTTGGGGTCTCCAGGAGGACCTGGGGGCTCCCTGGGGGGTGTGTGGGGTCTCCAGCAGGGCCTGGGGGCTCCTTGGGGGTGTTTGGGGTCTCCAGGAGGGCCTGGGGGCTCCCTGGGAGGGGTTGGGGTCTCCAGCAGGGCCTGGGGGCTCCCTGGGGGGGTTGGGGTCTCCAGGAGGGTCTGGGGGCTCCCTGGGGGGGGTTGGGGTCTCCAGGAGGGTCTGGGGGCTCCCTGGGGGGGGTTAGGGTCTCTCTCCAGCAGGGCCTGGGGGCTCCTTGGGGGGAGGCACTGTGGGGTGTAGAGCGCCCCCTGGTGACCCCTCGATGCCCACAGGGAAGCATTATGGGGTGTAGAGTGCCCCCTGCTGACCCCTGGTGTGCACAGCAGCCCCCTGTTGATGCCCCCCATGCCCCCAGGGAAGCATTATGGGGCCTGCAGCGCCCCCTGGTGCCCCCTGGTGTGCGCAGCAGGCCCCCATTGCTGCCCCCCGTGCCTGCCGGGCAGCCCTGTGGGGCGTCTGGTGCCCCCTGGTGACCCCTTGGTGCCCACAGGGAAGCATTATGGGGTGTAGAGTGCCCCCTGCTGACCCCTTGGTGCCCACAGTGAAGCATTATGGGGTGTAGAGTGCCCCCTGGTGACCCCTGGTGTGCACAGCAGCCCCCTGTTGATGCCCCCCATGCCCCCAGGGAAGCATTCTGGGGCCTGCAGCGCCCCCTGGTGCCCCCTGGTGCGTGCAGCAACCCCCTGTTGATGCCCCCCATGCCCCCAGGGAAGCATTATGGGGCCTGCAGCGCCCCCTGGTGCCCCCTGGTGTGCGCAGCAGCCCCCTGTTGATGCCCCCCATGCCCCCAGGGAAGCATTATGGGGCCTGCAGCGCCCCCTGGTGCCCCCTGGTGTGCGCAGCAGGCCCCCATTGCTGCCCCCCGTGCCCGCCGGGCAGCCCTGTGGGGCGTCTGGTGCCCCCTGGTGACCCCTTGGTGCCCACAGGGAAGCATTATGGGGTGTACAGCTGCGAGGGCTGCAAAGGCTTCTTCAAGAGGACCATCAGGAAGGACCTGAGCTACAGCTGCAGGGACAACAGGGACTGCGTGGTGGACAAGCGGCAGCGCAACCGCTGCCAGTACTGCCGCTACCAGAAGTGCCTGGCGTCTGGCATGAAGAGGGAAGGTACTGGCACAGGCTGGCATGGCCTGGCAGGGGAGTGCTGGCATGGAATGGGAGCACTGGGACAGGCTGGGAGGGCTGGCACAGGTTGGCACAGAAGGGGATGGATGGGTCAGGCTGGGCCAGGCTGGAACAGGTTGGCATAGAATGGGATGGATGGGACAGGCAGGGCCAGGCTGGCACAGGTTGGCATAGAATGGGATGGATGGGACAGGCAGGGCCAGGCTGGCACAGGTTGGCATAGAATGGGATGGATGGGACAGGCTGGGAGGGCAGGCACAGGTTGGCACAGAAGGGGATGGATGGGCCTGGCTGGCACAGGCTGGCACAGGTTGGCACAGAAGGGGATGGATGGGACAGGCTGGGCCAGGCTGGAACAGGTTGGCACAGAAGGGGATGGATGGGAGGGCTGGCACAGGTTGGCATAGAATGGGATGGATGGGAGGGCTGGCACAGGTTGGCACAGAAGGGGATGGATGGTACAGGCTGGGAGGGGCTGGCACAGGTTGCCACAGAAGGGGATGGATGGGACAGGCTGGGACAGGCTGGAACAGGTTGGCACAGAAGGGGATGGATGGGACAGGCTGGAACAGGTTGGCACAGAAGGGGATGGATGGGACAGGCTGGCACAGGTTGGCACAGAAGGGGATGGGAGGGCTGGCACAGGTTGGCATAGAAGGGGATGGATGGGACAGGCTGGGACAGGCTGGAACAGGTTGGCACAGAAGGGGATGGATGGGACAGGCTGGAACAGGTTGGCACAGAAGGGGATGGATGGGACAGGCTGGCACAGGTTGGCACAGAAGGGGATGGGAGGGCTGGCACAGGTTGGCATAGAAGGGGATGGATGGGACAGGTAGGGCCAGGCTGGCACAGGTTGGCATAGAATGGGATGGATGGGCCAGGCTGGGAGGGTAGGCACAGGTTGGCACAGAAGGGGATGGGAGGGCTGGCACAGGTTGGCATAGAATGGGATGGATGGGACAGGCAGGGACAAGCTGGCACAGGTTGGCATAGAATGGGATGGATGGGACAGGCTGGGAGGGCTGGCACAGGTTGGCATAGAATGGGATGGATGGGCCAGGCTGGGAGGGCTGGCACAGGTTGGCACAGAAGGGGATGGATGGGCCTGGCTGGCACAGGTTGGCACAGTAGGGGATGGATGGGAGGGCTGGCACAGGTTGGCACAGAAGGGGATGGATGGTACAGGCTGGGAGGGGCTGGCACAGGTTGCCACAGAAGGGGATGGATGGGACAGGCTGGGACAGGCTGGAACAGGTTGGCACAGAAGGGGATGGATGGGACAGGCTGGAACAGGTTGGCACAGAAGGGGATGGATGGGACAGGCTGGCACAGGTTGGCACAGAAGGGGATGGGAGGGCTGGCACAGGTTGGCATAGAAGGGGATGGATGGGACAGGCTGGGACAGGCTGGAACAGGTTGGCACAGAAGGGGATGGATGGGACAGGCTGGAACAGGTTGGCACAGAAGGGGATGGATGGGACAGGCTGGCACAGGTTGGCACAGAAGGGGATGGGAGGGCTGGCACAGGTTGGCATAGAAGGGGATGGATGGGACAGGTAGGGCCAGGCTGGCACAGGTTGGCATAGAATGGGATGGATGGGACAGGCTGGGAGGGCTGGCACAGGTTGGCACAGAAGGGGATGGATGGGAGGGCTGGCACAGGTTGGCATAGAAGGGGATGGATGGGACAGGCAGGGCCAGGCTGGCACAGGTTGGCATAGAATGGGATGGATGGGACAGGCAGGGCCAGGCTGGCACAGGTTGGCATAGAATGGGATAGATATGCCAGGCTGGGAGGGCTGGCACAGGTTGGCATAGAATGGGATGGATGGGACAGGCTGGGAGGGCAGGCACAGGTTGGCATAGAATGGGATGGATGGGACAGGCTGGGAGGGCTGGCAAGCAGCTGGCGACCTCTAGCGGCCAGGAGGACCAATGGTGGTGAATGGGAAGGGGCTGGGGCAGAAGGGAGGTCTGGAGAGCACCGAGACCCTGAGGGGAGGTTCTCCATGCTGGGGAGGGGGGGCTTGGGGTGGGAGCCTTGAAGCCCACCCAGACCATCAGCAGAGGTTCTCCATGCTGGGGGAGGGGGCTTGGGCTGGGAGCCTTGAAGCCCACCCAGACCATGAGTGGAGGTCTCCATGCTGGGGAGGGGGAGCTTGGGGTGGGAGGTCCCTTTGAAGCTCCCCCTAAGACCACCTAGAGCATCAGCAGAGGTTCTCCATGCTGGGGAGGGGGCTTGGGAAGGGTCCTTTGAAGCCCACCCAGACCATGAGTGGAGGTCTCCATGCTGGGGAGGGGGAGCTTGGGGAGGGGGAGCTTGGGGTGGGAGGTCCCTTTGAAGCCCCCCCTAAGACCACCTAGAGCATCAGCAGAGGTTCTCCATGCTGGGGAGGGGGCTTGGGCTGGGAGCCTTGAAGCCCACCCAGACCATGAGTGGAGGTCTCCATGCTGGGGAGGGAGAGCTTGGGAAGGGTCCTTTGAAGCCCACACAGACCATGAGTGGAGGTCTCCATGGTGCAGAGGGGGAGCTTGGGAAGGGTCCTTTGAAGCCCACCCAGACCATCAGTGGAGGTCTCCATGGTGCAGAGGGGGAGCTTGGGAAGGGTCCTTTGAAGCCCACCCAGACCATGAGTGGAGGTCTCCATGGTGGGGGGGGGGGGGAACACACACTTGTGGATGGGGAGCTCCCTTTGAAGCCCCTCCTAAGACCACTTAGAGCATCAGCAGAGGTTCTCCATGGTGGAGGGGCTTGGGCTGGGGTCCCCCTTTGAAGCCCACTCCCCCTCCATGCCCTCCCCCCTCCCCCCTCAGCCGTGCAGGAGGAGAGGCAGCGCGGGAAGGAGAAGGAGGGGGAGGGCGACCTGGGGGCCAATGCCAACGAGGAGATGCCAGTGGAGAAGATCCTGGAGGCTGAGCTGGCAGTGGAGCAGAAGTCAGAGCAAGGCGTGGACGGTGCCAGCCCCGGAGCAGGAGGAGGAGGAGGAGGAGGAGGAGGAGGGGGAGGTGGCACCTCGGTGAGGAGGCTCCTCTGGGCAGCTCTGAGCCCACCAAAGGGGGGGGGGATCTCTTTAAGGGAGGGGTGGGAGGGGTAGCTGTGGGGGCCTGGAAGCCCTCCAGAGGCCACCCAGCACCTCAGCTTTGACCCCCCCCCCCCCCTTGTGCCACCCTTCCTTCCTCCCCTCCCCCTCCTTCACCCCCTCCCCCCTCCCCCCAGCCCAATGACCCAGTGACCAACATCTGCCAGGCCGCCGACAAGCAGCTCTTCACCCTGGTGGAGTGGGCCAAGAGGATCCCACACTTCTCAGAGCTGCCCCTGGACGACCAAGTGATCCTGCTGCGGGCTGGTGAGGGTCCTGGGGGGGGTCCTGCGGGGGTCTGGGGGCTCCTGGGGGGCTTGGAGCCCTGGGAGGGGGCACGGGGCCTAGGCCGGGAGGCGGTGGGGGAGAGGGGCGAGAGGAACCGCCACGCTGCTCAGGGCTGCCCCAAGGGATCCTGCTGCAGGCTGGGGAGGGGGCTGGGGGGACGTGGGGGAGACCCCTCCTCAGGTGTTGGGGGGATGGGGAGGGGTCAAACTTGGGGGTCCCCTGGGGGGTCTTCAGGTGGGACCAAGGGGGAGCTTGTGGGTCAAGACGATGCCGCCTCGGCTGGAGGTGGAGCAGCCTAGGGGGGTGGTCTCATCCCCCTGCTGTGGGGACAGAGGTTGAGGTCTTGAGCCCCCTCCTCACATTTTAGGGGGCATGAGGGTGGGGAGGGGTCGAATTTGGGGGTCCCTGGGGGGGTCTTTAGCTGGGATTAGGAAGGGCATTGTGGGATCGAGTTGGGTCGATGCCTCCAGCGCCATCGCCGGATGCCGAAGCAGCCCCGGGGGGGAGTGGGAGGTGGTCTCATCCCCCTGCTGTGGGGTGGGATGAGGTCTCAAGCCCCCTCCTCACATTTTGGGGGGGCTGGGGATGGGGAGGGGTCAAATTTGGGGGTCCCTGGGGGGGTCTCTAGCTGGGATTAGGAAAGGGCATTGTGGGTCAGGATGATGTCTCCTCAGCTGGAGGTGGAGCAGCCTGGAGGGGTGGTCTCATCCCCCTGCTGTGGGGACAGATGGGGGTGGGGTGAGGTCTTGAGCCCCCTCCTCACATTTTGGGGGGGGGCTGAGGGTGGGGAGGGGTCAAATCTGGGGGTCCCTGGGGGGGTCTTTAGCTGGGATTAGGAAGGGCATTGTGGGTCAGGATGATGTCTCCTCAGCTGGAGGTGGAGCAGCCTGGAGGGGTGGTCTCATCCCCCTGCTGTGGGGACAGATGGGGGTGGGGTGAGGTCTTGAGCCCCCTCCTCACATTTTAGGGGGGGGGGCTGAGGGTGGGGAGGGGTCAAATCTGGGGGTCCCTGGGGGGGTCTTTAGCTGGGATTAGGAAGGGCATTGTGGGATCGAGTTGGGGCGATGCCTCCAGCGCCATCGCCGGATGCCGAAGCAGCCCCGGGGGGGAGTGGGAGGTGGTCTCATCCCCCTGCTGTGGGGTGGGATGAGGTCTCAAGCCCCCTCCTCACATTTTGGGGGGGGGGCTGAGGGTGGGGAGGGGTCAAATTTGGGGGTCCCTGGGGGGGTCTCTAGCTGGGATTAGGAAAGGGCATTGTGGGTCAGGATGATGTCTCCTCAGCTGGAGGTGGAGCAGCCTGGAGGGGTGGTCTCATCCCCCTGCTGTGGGGACAGATGGGGGTGGGGTGAGGTCTTGAGCCCCCTCCTCACATTTTAGGGGGCATGAGGGTGGGGAGAGGTCAAATTTGGGGGTCCCTGGGGGGGTCTTTAGCTGGGATTAGGAAGGGCATTGTGGGATCGAGTTGGGTCGATGCCTCCAGCGCCATCGCCGGATGCCGAAGCAGCCCCGGGGGGGAGTGGGAGGTGGTCTCATCCCCCTGCTGTGGGGTGGGATGAGGTCTTGAGCCCCCTCCTCACATTTTGGGGGGGGGGCTGAGGGTGGGGAGAGGTCAAATCTGGGGGTCCCTGGCTGGGTGGTGTCTCCAGGTGGGATCGAGTTGGGTCGATGCCTCCAGCGCCAGCGCCGGATGCCGAAGCAGCCCCGGGGGTGGTGAGGGAAGGGTCTCGTCCCCCTGCTGTGGGGTGGGATGAGGTCTCGAGCCCCCTCCTCACATTGTGGGGGTGCTGGGGGGGGGGTCTCACCCCTCCCTCTGCCCTGTGCCCCAGGCTGGAACGAGCTGCTGATCGCTTCCTTCTCGCACCGCTCCATCTCGGTCAAGGACGGCATCCTGCTGGCCACCGGCCTCCACGTGCACCGCAACAGCGCCCACAGCGCCGGCGTGGGAGCCATCTTTGACCGGTCAGAGGGGGGGCCTGGAGGCTTTTGGGGGACCCCCCCCCCCCACCTCCCCCCACCAAACCTCCCACCCCCCACAAAACCACCTCCCCCTCCCCCCCCCCTGCTTCTGCTCCCGGCAGGGTCCTGACGGAGCTGGTGTCGAAGATGCGAGACATGAGGATGGACAAGACGGAGCTGGGCTGCCTCCGAGCCATCATCCTCTTCAACCCCGGTACCACCGCCTCCTGGGGGGGCCCTGGGGGGGCTCCAGACCCCCTCCTCAAATTCTGAGGGGTCTGGGGAGAGGGAGGGGTCAGTTTTGGGGGGGGGGGGGGTCCCTCGTCAGGGGCGCGGGGGGTTTAGGTGGAACCGAGCGGGATGCTGTGGATCGAGATGAGGCTTCCTCAGCTGGGGGTGGAGCAGCCTTGGGGGGGGGTCTCAGCCCCCTCCTGTGGGGATAAATAGGGGTGGGGTGGGGTCTTGAGACCCCTCCTCACTTTTGGGGGGGCTGGGGAAAGGGAGCAGTAAATCTGGGGGGGGCCCTGCTGGGGTTCTTCAGGTGGAGTCGAGTTGCTTTGATGCCTTCACCGCCAGCACTTGGAGCAGCCTGGGGGAGAGGGTCTCAGCCCTCAGCTGTGGGAGCCTGTGGGGATAAACAGGGCTGGGGTGGGGTCTTGAGACCCCTCCCCACATTTGGGGGGGCTGGGGAAGGGTAAATCTGGGGGGGGTCCCTGCTGGGGTTCTTCAGGTGGAGTCGAGTTGCTTTGATGCCTTCACCACCAGCACTTGGAGCAGCCTCGGGGGGAAGGTCTCAGCCCTCAGCTGTGGGAGCCTGTGGGGATAAATAGGGCTGGGGTGGGGTCTTGAGACCCCTCCTCACATTTTGGGGGTCTGGGGAAGGGGGAGGGTTGAAGTTTGGGGGTGCCTGGGGGAGGGATCTTCAGGTGGGATCAGGAAGGACATTGCAGGGCCGGACGCAGCCTCCCCAGCTGGAGGTGGAGCAGACCTGGGGGGGGGGGGGAGGGGAGGGCAGGGGGGCTGCAATTGGGGAGGGGGGTTCCTAAATGGGGGAGGGGCTGGTTGAGGGGAGGGGAAGGGTTACATTGAGGACCCCTTCCCCCTTTTTTGCCCCCCTCCCCCTGCAGATGCCAAGGGCTTGTCCAACCCTGCCGAGGTGGAGCTGCTCCGGGAGAAGGTTTATGCCTCCCTGGAGTCCTACTGCAAGCAGAAGTACCCTGAGCAGCAGGGCAGGTGGGGGGCGCTGGCAGGGTGCTGGGGGGGCACTGGGAGGGCACTGGGAGGGCACTGGGAGGCAGTAGGGAGGCACTGGTGGGCACTGGGAGGCACTGGGGAGCACCGCGGGGCACCTGGAGGGCACTGGGAGGGCACTGGGGGGCACTGGGACCACTGGGGGGGGCATTGGAGGGGTGCTGGGGGGCACTAGGAGGGCACTGAGGGGCACTGGGACCACTGGGGGGGCATTGGAGGGGTGCTGGGGGGCACTAGGAGGGCACTGGGAGGCACGGGGGGGGGCACCAGGAGGGCACTGGGAGCACGGGGGGGCACCAGGAGGGAACTGGGGGGCACTGGAACCACTTGGGGGGGCACTGGGACCACTGTGGGGGCAGCAGGAGGGGTGCTGGGGAGCACCAGGAGGGCGCTGGGGGGCACTGAGACCATTGGGGGGGCATTGGAGGGGTGCTGGGGGGCACTGGGAGGGCACTGGGGAGCACTGGGAGCACCGGGGCGGGGGGCACCAGGAGGGCACCGGGGGAGGGCACCAGGAGGGCACTGGGAGCACCGGGAGGGCACTGAGAGCACCAGGAGGGCACCAGGAGGGCATTGGGACCACTGAGGGGGACTTTGGAGGGGTGCTGGGGGGCACCAGGGGGGCACTGGGAGCACTGGGAGGGCACTGAGAGCACCGGGGGGGCACCAGGAGGGCATTGGGACCACTGAGGGGGCATTGGAGGGGTGCTGGGGGGCACCGGGGGGGCAGCAGGAGGGCACTGGGGGGCACTTGGATCACTTTGGGGGGTACTGGGCCCACTGGGGGGGCATTGGAGGGGTGCTGAGGGGCACTGGGAGGGCACTGGGGGGGGCACCGGGGGGGCACTAGCGAGCACCAGGAGGGCACCGGGGGGGGGGACACCAGGAGGGCACTGGGAGCCCAGAGCTCCCTGGGCGGCTCAGCGGGAGAGGATTGCTGGGCGGGGGGGTGGGGGTGGTCCCGCGGCGGGGGTCGTCGGTCCGGGGGGTGTCTCCCCCGGGCCCCCAGCCGGCCGTGGCGCCCCCTGCAGGTTCGCCAAGCTGCTGCTGCGGCTGCCGGCCCTGCGCTCCATCGGCCTCAAGTGCCTGGAGCACCTCTTCTTCTTCAAGCTGATTGGGGACACCCCCATCGACACCTTCCTCATGGAGATGCTGGAAGCCCCCCACCAGCTCTCCTGAGACCCCCTCCCCGGGACCCCCCCCACCCCCCTTTTTATCCCCTCCCCTCCCCCCACTTTGTATCATAAACCTCCCCCCCCCCCCCCCCCCGCCGCTGCCCAGCCCTCCCCTGGGGGCTCCCAGAAAGGAGAGGGAGGAAGGGGAGGGGGAGGGGGAGGGGGAAACCTTCCTCCCCCCGCGCCCCCAACCCCCTGGGGGGTCCCAGAAAGGAGGGGGAGGGGGAGGGGGAAACCTTCCTCGCCCCTCCCCCTGCGCCCCCAACCCCCTGGGGGCTCCCAGAAAGGAGGGGGAGGGGAGGGGGAAACCTTCCTCACCCCTCCCCCCGCGCCCCCAACCCCCTGGGGGGTCCCAGAAAGGAGGGGAGGGGGGAGGGGGAAACCTTCCTATCCCCTCCCCCCGCGCCCCCAACCCCCTGGGGGCTCCCAGAAAGGAGAGGGGGGAGGGGGAGGGGGAGGGGGAAACCTTCCTCCCCCCGCACCCCCAACCCCTGGGGGGTCCCAGAAAGGAGGGGAGGGGGGAGGGGGAAACCTTCCTATCCCCTCCCCCCGTGCCCCCAACCCCCTGGGGGGTCCCAGAAAGGAGGGGGAGGGGGAGGGGGAAACCTTCCTCACCCCTCCCCCCTCGCCCCCAACCCCCTGGGGGGTCCCAGAGGGGAGGGGGAGGGGGAAACCTTCCTCCCCCCCACGCCCCCAACCCCCTCTACACGTCCTGGGGGGGTCCCTAATTTGCCCTCCCTCCTCTCCCTCCCCCCCCCCCCCCCCCCCCCCAACTCAGGCACCCAATAGCACTTTGAATCCCCCTCCCCCCCCCCCCTTCCTCTCCCCCCTCCCCAAATTGTGCAGCCTCAACCCCTCTCCCCCCCCTGCCCCCCCTCCCCCCCCCAGGGGCTGCGGATTTGGGGCTGGGGGGGGGGGGGGCTTTGTTTTTATTGTAGGTCCTACAGCCCCCTCCCCTCCCCCTCCCGACCCCCCCCCAAGGTTTTATTCAGCTTTGGCCTCTCCAAGACCCCCCCCCCCAAAAGCCCCTCCCCCCTTCTCCCTCTCCCCCCTCCCCCCCCCCCCTTGGTCGCTTTGGATTTTCAGTGATTAAAAGTTGCTGCTTCTCAGTCACCCCTGGGGGGGCTTCGATTTGGGGACCCCCCCCCCCCCCTCAACCCCTTTGGGGGGGGCGTCAAACCCTCCCCCTCCCCCCGCAGCTATTCCAAGCTGCAGCTCTGTGGTCCGGGCCGGGGGGTGGAAAATTGAGGGGGGGGGGGGCCGGAAAAATTGGGGTCTGGGGGGCGGGGGGGGGGCCCCCCTTGGTTCCCTGAGCTCCTTTGTGTGCCCCCCCCCCCTCGGCCCCCCCTCCCCAGGCCCGCAGCCCCCCCCCGGGGGAGGGTGCACAGAGCTGAGTCTGTGCTGCCGTGAAGGCTCCGAGTGTCTGCGGCTGGGCTGCGGCCAGCGCCGGGGGGAGAGGGAAAGAAACCACAGCCGGGGGCCGCGGGGACCCCCCCCGGGGCTCTGCTGCCTGCTGCTGCCTGCCCCCTGCCTGCCCCGGGGCTCCTGCCTGCCCCCGTCTGCTCCTGCCTGCCCACTGCCTGCCCCGGGGCTCCTGCCTGCCCCCTGCCTGCCCCGGGGCTCCTGCCTGGCCCTGTCTGCCCCCTGTCTGCCCCCTATCTGCCCCGGGGCTCCTGCCTGCCCCTGCCTGCCCCCTGCCTGCCCCCTGCCTGCCCCGGGGCTCCTGCCTGCCCCTGCCTGCCCCCTGCCTGCCCCCTGCCTGCCCCGGGGCTCCTGCCTGCCCCTGCCTGCCCCCTGCCTGCCCCCTGCCTGCCCCGGGGCTCCTGCCTGCCCCCGTCTGCTCTTGTCTGCCCCCTGCCTGCCCCGGGGCTCCTGCCTGCCCCGGGGCTCCTGCCTGCCCCCGTCTGCTCCTGCCTGCCCCTGTCTGCCCCCTGTCTGCCCCTGTCTGCCCCCTGCCTGCCCCGGGGCTCCTGCCTGCCCCCGTCTGCTCCTGTCTGCCCCCTGCCTGCCCCCACCGGCTCCAGTCTGCCCCCACCGGCTCCTGTCTGCCCCCTGCCTGCCCCGGGGCTCCTGCCTGCCCCCGTCTGCTCCTGTCTGCCCCCTGCCTGCCCCCTGCCTGCCCCGGGGCTCCTGCCTGCCCCTGCCTGCCCTTGTCTGCCCCCTGCCTGCCCCGGGGCTCCTGCCTGCCCCCGTCTGCTCCTGTCTGCCCCCTGCCTGCCCCGGGGCTCCTGCCTGCCCCCGTCTGCTCCTGCCTGCCCACTGCCTGCCCCGGGGCTCCTGCCTGCCCCCTGCCTGCCCCGGGGCTCCTGCCTGGCCCTGTCTGCCCCCTGTCTGCCCCCTATCTGCCCCCTGCCTGCCCCCTGCCTGCCCCGGGGCTCCTGCCTGCCCCTGCCTGCCCCCTGCCTGCCCCGGGGCTCCTGCCTGCCCCTGCCTGCCCTTGTCTGCCCCCTGCCTGCCCCGGGGCTCCTGCCTGCCCCCGTCTGCCCCCTGCCTGCCCCCTGCCTGCCCCGGGGCTCCTGCCTGCCCCCGTCTGCTCCTGTCTGCCCCCTGCCTGCCCCGGGGCTCCTGCCTGGCCCTGTCTGCCCCCTGCCTGCCCCCTGCCTGCCCCGGGGCTCCTGCCTGCCCCCGTCTGCTCCTGCCTGCCCCCTGCCTGCCCCGGGGCTCCTGCCTGGCCCTGTCTGCCCCCTGCCTGCCCCCTGCCTGCCCCGGGGCTCCTGCCTGGCCCTGTCTGCCCCCTGTCTGCCCCCGTCTGCCCCCTGCCTGCCCCCTGCCTGCCCCGGGGCTCCTGCCTGCCCCCCGTCTGCTCCTATCTGCCCCCTGCCTGCCCCCACCGCCTCCTGCCTGCCCCCTGCCTGCCCCGGGGCTCCTGCCTGCCCCCCGTCTGCTCCTATCTGCCCCCTGCCTGCCCCAACCGGCTCCTGCCTGCCCCCTGCCTGCTGCAGTGTCCTGCCCAGGGGAGAGGGAGTGGGGACAGGGAGCAGGAGGGGAGGACAGGGGCCGGGGACAGGGGCACCGGATTGGACAGGGACAGAAGGGGGGGGACAGGGACAGGGGGTGTGGGGGGACAGGGACACAGAACAGGGCCCCAGGAGGGGCCGGGGCCGGGGCCGGGGCCGGGGCCGGGGCCAGCTCCGCGCCCGTGTCCCGCTGCTGCCGGGGGGGGGGGTCCCGAAGGTGCCGGTCGGTGTCCGGTGGGGGGGATGGGGTCAGGCTCTGGGGGCAGCCCCGGGGGCCGGGCCGGGGGCGGTTTGGGGGCAGCCCCGGGGGCGGTGCGGGGGCGGCGGCGGCGGGGCCGGGAGCCGGGGAGCAGCTGGCACCGGGCGGCACCGGCCGCATTCGGGGCCAGACCGAGCCAGGAGCAACCGGAGCGGCCCCCACCCCCCCGGACCCCCCGGACCCTCCGGACCTCTCGGACCCTGCGGGCCCCCCCCGAACCCCGCCATGGCCCGGCCCGGCCCCGCGCTGCCCCTCGCCCTGCTCCGGTTCCTCGGCATCGCCA
>NW_026530731.1:0-24938 GCF_014839835.1 Dryobates pubescens
GCTGGGGAAGGAGAAGGCTTCACCCCAGCCCCTCTGCCTCTCTCTCTTCCCTTCACTGTCTCTGCATCACTGCAGGCCTGCTCCCTGTTTCTCCACCTCTCCATGGGACTCTTTTTCCCTGGGATTGGGCTGTTGGTCACTTTCTGTTCTGACTCCAGAGGAATCTTCATGGCAATTCTGGGTCCCTGCTGCACTGGAAGCTGTGATGAACTCTGCCATGGGTTGGTAGTGATGGGACAGAACTGATCCATTCCTCATGCAGCTCAGGAAGGGAGGTTATGGTGAATCTTAGAGAAGTGTGCCCTAACTTGTCTCTGCCTTTCCCTCCTTGAACAGGTCTCCATGGCCAGAGGCAGCAGATGGCCAACAGCAGCTCCATCACCCACTTCCTCCTCCTGCCATTCCCAGGCACAAGGCAGCTGCAGCTCCTGCACTTTTGGCTCTTCCTGGCCATCTACCTGGCTGCCCTGCTGGGCAATGGCCTCATCATCACCACCATAGCCTGGGACCACCACCTCCACACCCCCATGTACTTCTTCCTCCTCAACCTCGCCCTCCTTGACCTGGGATCCATCTCCACCACTGTGCCAAAATCCATGGCCAATTCCCTGAGGGACACCAGGGACATCTCCTATGCAGGATGTGTTGCTCAGGTCTTTATCTTTGCCTTTTTCATGTCGGCAGAGTATTTTCTCCTCACCATCATGTCCTATGATCGCTACGTTGCCATCTGCAGACCCCTGCACTATGAGACCCTCCTGGGCAGCAGAGTTTGTCTCCACCTGGCAGCAGCTGTCTGGGCCTGTGGGTTCTTTCATGCTCTGCTGCACACAGCCAATACATTTTCCCTGCCCCTCTGCCAGGGCAATGCTCTGGACCAGTTCTTTTGTGAAATCCCCCATATCCTCAAGCTCTCCTGCTCCACATCCTACCTCAGGGAACTCTGGCTTATTGTGTTCACTGCCTGTTTATTCGTTCTCTGCTTTGTGTTGATTGTGGTGTCCTATGTGCAGATCTTCAGGGCAGTGCTGAGGATCCCCTCTCGGCAGGGACGCCACAAAGCCTTTGCCACCTGCCTCCCTCACCTGGCTGTGGTCTCCCTGTTTCACACCACTGGCTCCATTGCCTACCTGAAGCCCCCCTCCTTGTCCTTCCCATCCCAGAGCTTGGTTGTTTCAGTTCTGTACTCAGTGGTACCTCCAGCAGTGAACCCTCTTATCTACAGCCTCAGGAACCAGGAGCTCAAGGCTACCCTGAGCCAACTGATCCCTGGATGCTTTCAGAAGCAATAAACTCTGTCTTCTCCTGCAGAGCAGTTTTGATGTCACTCGGTGCAGGCCCAGCCTGGCTGCTCGAGTTCTGGCTGCTGCTAGAGCTGTTCCTCTTGTGAGATTGTTGTTCCCACACAAATGTCTTTCTTCAGAGCATTTCAGGTTCAGTGTTGTCCTGTCTGCTGTGACCCAGAGGCTGCAGACATGAGGAGCTGTGCTCCCTGGGTGTTCAACACAATAAAGGACCCTGCAGGGAGTTGTCTCTCTGAGTTCCTTCCTGCAAGGCTTCTGTGGAGCTGCAGGGCAGTGCCTGTGTGCAGAGGTGGAGGGGCAGAGTCCCAGCACAGCAGCAGTGCCAGGGAGCCCCAGAGCTTGGGCTGTCCTCTGCTGCTCCTTCTTCCCTTCCACCCTCTCCTGCTGAGCCTCTGTGCTGGGGCAAGGCCTGAATGCTCTGGCAGCTTGGGCACTGTGCTGCTGTGTGGCAGTGCTGGGACTGGATGCAGGGAGAGTCCAGGGCTGCTTGTGGGGAGAGCTGTGCTCCAGAGCAGCACTGCCATCAGAACAGGAGGTCTTCCTATGCCTTTCTTCCCCAACCCTCTCCCATTGCAGACTGCGCCTACTCAGAGTCCAATGTTTTTCTCCAGACCATTTCTGATTCAGCACTGCTCTGCCTGCTGTGACCCAGAAACTGCAGACATGAGGAGCACTCTTCCCTGTGTTTTCAACACAATCAAGGACTCTTCAAGGTTTGTTTTTCTGAGCTCCTTCCTGACAGCTTTCTCTGAAGCTGCAGGGCAGTTCCTGTGCACAGAGGTAAAGAGGTAGACTCCCGATAGAGGTTGCTGGGCTCTGATCCTGGGAAGAATGTGTTAGGCTCTTGTCCATTGTTCAGGACGGTTGGACAATAGACAATGGTCTGAAACTGATGAGGTTCAGGCTACACAGAGAGACAAAGTTTTCCAACATGAGTTTAATCAAACCTTGGAAGCTGTTTTCCAGAGAGTGTGCAGGAGCTCTGCCCCAGGAAGTGACCACTACCTGTTTGGCTCAAACCCTGAGGAATCTGTGATCATAGTTAGAGCTGGAGGTTGGTTGAGATACCTCCTGAAGTCCCTTCCAGCCTGACTGCTGCTGTCCTCCCTTGCACTTCATAGCTTCCAATTAGGTAAGGCTCTTGGGACTCTCCCTGATCACAGAACTCATTCACATCAAGTGCAGAGCTTTCTCACAGGGTATCCCAGCCAGCACTAACCACATCCTTTGCTTCACTCAAGATCTTCTCTGTTGCTGTTGTAATACAGTCCACAAAGAACCTCTGACCCTCCTGGCCTTGCACTTCTGGGGTTGTACCTTCTGATGGTATTGCTGAGGTTCCTGTGGTATTTACCCCTTGGGTGGCAACTCCATGGAACAGTTTTCATTCCATGCCTGTAGTGTCCTGCAACCCCTCACACTGTTAACTTGTTTGAGGCACTGGCCCTCTAACCCTAAATGCTGTCATGCTGGGATGCCAATCCACAGGGACCTCCACACGTGAGTGGATTTGGCCATCAAAGGCCTCCTGAAGAGAATGGAATAGAATAGAATAAACCAGGTTGGAAGAGACCTTCAAGTTTGACAAGGCCAAGGCAGGCAAGGTCTGCTCTGGGGCAGAACAATCTCATGCATCTGGACAGGCTGTGACCAGCTAGGCAGTGTCCCTGGGATGGGGGTATGGGACTCATGATGGAAGCCACATCAGATGTGAGGTTCCAGCTTCTGAAAGAGGGTGGAGAACCTGGAGAAGTGCAGAGAAATTCTTTCATGAAGGGCTTAGGGCTTCACAGCACAGGGGCTATGTGGCAAGCTGGAGGCAGCTGGGCCTCTCTGGCCTGATGAAGGGCAGGCACAGGGCAGTCTAAAGGCAGACAGCACCTGCATGGAGAGGTGGTGGAGCCAAGCCCTTCTGCAGTGGCAGATGGCCTGGCAGACAGAGACAACAGCTACAAGGTGCTTGCTCCCAGGAGCTTTGCCCTGGGACTTAAGCAAGTTGGTGTCTGCTCAGTTTTGTCTGTTTTGTGTTCATGGTGGTGTCCTATGTGCAGAGCTTCAGGGCTGTGCTGAGGATCCCCTCTCAGCAGGGACGTCACAAAGCCTTTGCCACCTGCCTCCCTGTGACAGTTTTAGGCTATGCCTTTCAGAAGAGACAGTTACTGAACACTCTGGCTGAATGTTTGGGTGTAAAAAGGAAAACAAAGATAATTCTAACCGAATTTCATTGGTAGATCAGTTGAATGTAACTTTAAGGTTTTGCTCTGTGCAGTCAGTCTGAGTCTGTTTCAGTCTCGGTCTGGACAGCTGTTTTTCTTTCTTCTGTGCTTGGTGCTGACCTTGGATTAATGAGATAAGAAACTAATTCTTTTCTTCCCTTAGCATACGCTTGGAACTAACAGAATTTCCCTTAATAATTACTTTTCTCTCTAACCCTTTTTGGGAAAAAAGGGAGGAAGGGGGACAGGGTTTTGGGGGGGACCCTCCTCTATCGGGCGGGGGGCAGTGTTTCTGTGTTACATTCTTTCCTGTATATTTTTGTACATACTGTAAATACTGTATGCTCTGTATATGGTCATTGCAGTTCATTCTGCTTGTAAATAAAGCCCTTCCATTTTGCTTCTCTGACTGAGTTAGCTGTGGGTTTGGGGTGGGGGGGAGAACTGAACGTTTCTCACTCCACACATACCTAAATTCCACCACCCCCTTTGTTTTGTTGTTGTTGGTTTTAACCTAAGATGAGAGTGCATGTTGGGTTAAAATTAATTTTGACTTTCCCTTTAACTGATTAAAATTATGGCAAGCTGCTGAGGTGACACAGAAACCCGTATGAACATTTTCAACAATCAGACAACAATCAGACAATCATAATATTCAGTCCCAGTTCAGATGGGTTTTTTTGGTACATTCTTCTGATTGATGCTTTTGGTCTCAGATTATCATAACAGTTACTGTGATCAATGTTCAACTGCATGGGGAATGCTGTTCCTTCAGATTCTTGATTCTTCTGCTGTTGTTTATTGCGAGGATTGCAGTTGACAAGCAGTTAGTTATCTCTTGCTGGTATCACTAAAACCCTTAGCTATAAAATATACTCCTTTTTTTTGGTTATTTTTTCTTGATATATTTTAAAACTAATTTTAATTTTTTTAAATTTTAATTATTTATTTAAATTATTTTAATTTTTTAGTATTTCTTTATTTTTTAATTTAATTTTTATTTTTAATACAAATTTTAAATTTATTTTTATGTTAACTTTTTAAAAATTTAATTTTGATTATTTAAAATTTTTTAATCTAATTTTAATATTATTTTTTCCTTATTTTTACATTTTTAAAAATTAAATTTTATACCATTTCTATTTTTTATTTTTTAATGTTATTTTTAATTAAAATTTTAAAATTTATTTTAATTATTTTAAAAATTTAATTTATTGTTATTTTTATGATTTTTCATGATTTTTATTTTTAAAAAATTAACCTAATTTTTAAATTTAAAAATTTTTTAGTTTTTCATTATTTTAAATTGTTTTTATTTTATTTTTATTTTTTTACTTTTTATTTTTTAACCTTTTTTGTTTCCTCTAGTTTTCATGTTAATATTTTTGTTAATATTTTTTTGTTTTAATCTAGCAGTCCCAATCTTAATAATCCTTTATTTTTTGCTAATAATCCTTATGGGTTTTGTTACTAGTTATTTTTGGTAGTAATCCTTATGTTTTGGGGTTTGTTTTTAAATTGTTGTTGGTTTTTATTATTATTTTGTTGAGTTGTTTATATTTTAATTTTTTATTTTCTTTGTTTAACTTATTATTATTAGCTATTATTTTGTTATTTTGTACTTTATTTTTTGTATCTAAATTTTTAAATTTTGTTTTTTATTGTATTTTTTGTATCTAAGTTGTAATTTTTTGTTTTGTTATGATTTTTTTTAATTTTTGTTTGTGTGGGTTTTTTTACTTTTTTGGGTTTTTTTGTATTTTCTATTTTTGTCTAGTCAATGTCTAAGAAAGAAATAGAAAGATGTTATATTAGCTAAGGAATACTTTTTAAAATGAATTCCTATTTGCTACAAACCTTAACTATATTACCTGGAGCTCCTTTGCAATGCCGAGGCACACAACTAAGAGGGTTCGAACCAAAAGAAAATCTTACAAGGTGAACTCATTACTAAGTACTTACACCTTACTGCAATTACTAGGTACTAAGTACCTGTAAATACCAAATGCTTACCATTCATTATGCTTACTAGGAAAACTTAGCAAAACTCTAAATAATAACTCTCTTAAGGACATTACAATCAGAAGTGATGAAATTAACACTGTAGGTTTAAATCAGAACAGAGCTTTGGTAGACTGGAGTCTTACCAGAAAAGGGAGGGGCAGGCGGGGGGGCAAGTGGTGGGGGGTGGTGGTTAGCAAGGTGTGCCCTAATTCCAAATTTTTCTGCACTAGGGTCTTAACAACTTGCAGCCTATCTTGTCTTGAGTGACCAGTGTTCTACCCATACTGGAATTTGAGGGTTTAATTTGAGGGTGGGTTGCTGACTAGTAGCTGCTGCAGAAAAGGAACAGAAACGAGTTTTGCTCCTAGCTAACTTAAGGCATCTCAGCCCAATAGAGGAACTGGAAGGGTTAACAGGGACGGTCTCACAGTAATTGATTTGCCATCTTTAAAACTAATTGCACTGGCTCTTTGCTGACCCAGGTTGTTTCAATACCTTTTAAACCCATGACTCCAGAATTTGCCATCAGCAATGGCCACTGACCATTCCATTTGTGGTGAGGTATAATAGTGACATCGTCTCCAGTATCCACAATCATTGAAAGTTGTATAGTTTGTCCACAAGAGTGTCTGATAGTTACAATCTGTTCTAGTTTTCCCTTTTGGATTTCTAGGGCCAATGAGATATTAGGCATATCGGTGGATCCAAAGCCTTGTCCTCAAATCCTGTTAGAAGCCTTAGGCACTTAGGACTCAAATGGTATTAGCTGAGCAATTTCTGTCCCAACAGGAGTGCTAACAGGAGGGGTAATGGTTTAGAGCATAATTTTCATAGCCCAGTCATAATCAGAATCTATTGAACCAGGAATTATAAGGATGCCCTGTCTAGAAGTAGACGATCTGCCAGTTAACAGAGCACAGGGTCTGTGACCCAGAGGACCGTGCTGATTGGACTCAACAACAGCATTTTGTGGACTCAAGAATGACATCCACTGCTGTTGCCAGGTCCACTCTATGCTGCCAGAGGTGGCTGCGATGGGTGGGGCGGTCCAAGCACCCTGGTTTGGTGTCGTCGCGTGGGATGTACTCACACTGCAGGAGCAGCTTCCCTGCCTATGACAACCTGGAGTAAAATGATTAGGTCTGTGACAGTAAGCACAGCACTTTCGAGTCTGTCCAGCAGTCAGGCAGTTTGATTTAAGGTATCTAGGTTTCCAGAAGTATGATGATTTCCACCCAGGTTGTTTCCCTTGTGCGGTGGTCGTACTGGTGGTTTCACGACTGCTTCTATGGCTGTGGCTAGATATGTTGCTGTTTGTCGGTGCTTCATTTGTTCTGCTGCATCCAGCAGTCGTGAGGTAGTGGCACCTGTTGGTAAAATGCTGAGAACCTGTTCAGTTTTGTTGTTAGCATTGTCAAATGCCAGAACATCCAGCATTTTTACCATCATATCATGAGTCAAATCTGGACTAATATTGAATGCCGTATGTAAGGTATCGACAAAGGGACCAAATGGCTGTTAGACCCTGATGAGTAGTGAGAAGCGCAGGATCAGATTTATCATCCTGGATTCTCGACCACGCTTTGATCGCTAAATCCTGACTTAATTGTAAAGCCTCATCAGCAAGTTGCATTTGCTGATCTGATCTAGCAAAGGTCCTGCTCCAACGAGTTGGTCAGCAGTGGCACCATTTAAAAGGGTCTGCTGACTGCCGAGGCATGGCTTCCGCGGCATTGCAAACGATTTGCCATTTATCAAGAAGTTGTAAGGTCTGATGTGGTGTTATTTTCAACCCTCTGCTTTCTAACATGGGTTGAAGCTCAGAGAGTATTGTCTTAGGATCTAACTTTTTTCCTGCAATTAGAATATCATCCATATAATGATAGATGCAGAAGTCACGATGAGTCTGTCTAAATGGGGACAAAGCCCAAGCCACATACATTTGGCACAGGGTGGGAGAATTCTGCATGCCTTGAGGCAAGGTTACCCATTGATATCATTGGGTGGGGTCTGCCTTATTAATTGATGGCCCAGTAATCTGAATCATCCGGATGTCTTTCATGATACCTCTCCACTGATGCAGCACCGGATCAGTTCCCCGTCCTCCCACCTCCCGATCCCTTACACTATTGTCCCTTCAGAATTTGATTGTATTCCCTGTTGCAGTGATAGCATCTGCTGATAATGTCTGGGATTTAAGAGGCAGGGAGGGAAGCGGAGCCAGAGCTGCTGGGGCCAGCTGGGGCTGCTGGGGCTGCTGCCATGGCCACCGTCGGGGCTGCCGCTATGGGGATGGCTGCCGGCACCTCTGGGGCCGCTGCCATGGCTGCTGCCAGGGCTGCCCCCAGGGACACTGCCACCAGGGCCACTGCCATGGGGATGGCCACCGGGGCCACCAGGTTGGGGACCTCCAATTCGTGTAGAAGGAGGAATAGTGGGTAACTGAAATTGTGACGAGGATGCTGACGGAGCAGCAGACAATGTGTACGGAGAGGGGTGGGGGGGAGGTGGAGGGTGTGGAGCCTTCCAAATCTCCCTTTTTGATCTCGGTTAGAACCAACGCCGCAGCAGCTGAATTGAGAGTAGACTGCTCTGCTATTATAGATTGCAGTGTATGTGACAATGTGCCACAGGGTGCTATAGGGAAAAGCTCCTTTTGAGCCTTTAGACACCTCATCCCACAGCCGGGCTCCAATTTTGTCCCAGGCTTCGGAAGTAAAAGCTTCTTTTACTGTGGGGATAAGACCTTGATCCCGGGCCCAGGCTAAGAGCCCTTTTAAAATCCCAGAATCGTAAGTAATACCTCTCATGGAGAGGATACTTTGGAGGACTTTTAGCACAGCCTCTTCTTCTTTACTGAGTTGTACCCCCATTTCCTCCCTGTCCGCTCACCAGATCCTGGTGAGATTCTCTTCCTTCTCTGAGCACACACTGCTTATTTCTCCACCACCGGGGCAGTGCTGATCCAACCGGCTTTCCGTCCCCTCTTGGAGCGTACCTCTTATGCTGGGTTGAGCAGCATCGTAGTCCGAGGTTCCCATCCATGAGTTTGGGTACCAGTTGTTGAGTATGGAATCAATGTGGACGACCAATATGATCTAAGTATTGTTCAGATTAATTAAGGAACCTCTACAGCTCACAGAGCATAGTTGGCACAAGTTCATTGGCTCTCCACAACTGTCCACATGTCCTACTGTTATACACCATTGGTTAAGCTAATATCACATGAGGTTGTTGATCAATATATGCATACTCTTATTCCAAGATAACTGTGTTTATAGCTACCAGTGCCCTGCTTTACTTACATGCTGCAGGCACAGCACTGTTTTGCTACACTGCTAGCTACTTCTGAGCTTATGCTGGGCATGGCCTACCACCATGTCAGGCTCTAAGCTTGTACTGCCAGATTGCTCACACTGCTTATTGCTACCATTGCCACGGTTTCTGGGACAGGCCTTGGACTATACTGGGATGGGATTGGGAGACCAGTTTGTACCTGGACAGGGCCCAGTCTGTACTGGGTTGGAGTCAGAATACACAGTTAACATGTGGAAGGATGCAGTAGATACAGGGAAGGCATCAGGGAATCTACATTGTACTGGGATGGGACCCAGAGTATAGAGGGATGGAGCAAGATGATGCAGTTTGTGCTAGAATGAGGCCATGTCTGCTCTGGGAGGGGACCAGAGGATTCAGCTTGTTTTGGACCAAGGCCCAAAACTGTACTGGGAGAGCTCAGAGAGGTTCCATTTGTAGATGGAGGGGGCCCCAGTCTGAACTGGGATGGCATCAGGGGATAAGTTTGCAGGTGTTATAGATGACTCCAGGTAAAGGTTTCTGGTAACAATTTTATTGGCAATAGAAGAGCATAAAAAGGCAATAAAAGCCATTGGAATGGGCTGCCTGGGGAGGTGGTGGAGTCGCCATCACTGGAGGTTTTCAGGAGAAGACTTGATGGGGTGCTTGGTGCCGTGGGTTAGTTGTTTGGGTGGTGTTGGATTGGTTGATGGGTTGGACGCGATGATCTTGAAGGTCTCTTCCAACCTGGTGTATTCTATGTATGTATTCTATGTATTCTATGTATGTAGTCAATAAAAGCAAGCAAAGCAGCGAGCTGGGCTTGCAAGGGTACCAAACTTCACCCCCACAGCACTTTTACAATAGCTTGCTTTCTCTTATATAGCTACATCATCTACATAAATGAACTTATGCTAATTAGAAGGCAGGTATATGATAACGAGTTCTCAGAATAGGTGGGCAAATCCCTGCTCATGAGCTCTCTGCGTGGTAAGGGTCTTCCCGAGGCTCAGTTGTCCAGGCTTCTTATCTAACGAAAACAAAGTCCCAGTCCTGGTGTTTATCTTAATACAACTTCTCCTTAGCCTTGGTGTCTCCAATTAGCCAAACACACAGTCTCTGTTCAAGTCTGTAAAATATGCAGCTTTCCCTTCATCCTCAAAACTTGCAAACTTCTGAGGCTTAATATTGGTGCACTCTGAATTTTATACTTTTAACACAAATCACTAGCATATTCATCACACAGGGATGGGCCCTGGTCTGTGCTGGGATGGAATCAGGGTTTCAGGAGATGCACTTTGTACTGGGATGAGACTCAGACTGTGCTGGGAGATGGCAATGGGATCCCATTTGGACCAGGATCAGGCCACAGCTGCACTGGGATCAGGATATCCACTTTGTGCTGTGCTGGGTGCAGCTGGGGCTGGGAAGGGGTCCAAGGGATGAACTTTGTCCTGGCACAGGAAATTGTATGGGAGATGGGAGATGGGAGATGGCAAAGTGATGCAGTTTGTCCTGGGGTAAGACCACGACTGAGCTGGGAGGGGTTGAGGAGATGCAGTTTGTACTGAGATGTGCCCAGGTCTGTACAGGGATGTGTTAAATGGTTCCAAATTGTACTATGTGGGGACCAGACTGTACTGGAATGTGCCCAGGGAATCCACTTTGTACTGAAAAGGGTCCAGGATGTACTGGGAGGGCAGAAGAGGATCCAGTTATTATTGAGACAAGGCCTAATGTGTACCTAGAGGGATGAAAGGGACCCTGTTGGACTGAGCCAGGGACCAGACTGCACTGGGAGGGCATGACGGTGTGCGGTTTGTACTGGAATGGATGCATTCAGTACTGGGAAGGGAGACAGGGGATACATTCTGTGCTGGGATGAGACCCAGGCTGAAGTGCTACAGGACAGTATGATCCAGTTTGTATTAGGATGAAGCCACATCTGTACTGGGAGAGGTTAAAGGAAACATGTTTGGACTGAGTCTAAACTAGAAGGGGGTCAGGGTATCCAGCATGGAAGGAACTCAGAGAAACAACTCCCGGCAAGGTCCTTTATTGTGTTGAACACACAGGGAGTACAGCTCCGCATGTCTGCAGCCTCTGGGTCACACCAGACAGGACAACACTGAACCAGAAATGCTCTGAAGAAAGACATTTGTGTGGGAACAACATTCTCACAAGGGGAACAGCCCCAGCAGCAGCCAGAACCCCAGCAGCCAGGCTGGGCCTGCACTGAGTGACATCAGAACTGCTCTGCAGCAGAAGACAGAGTTATTGCTTCTGAAAGCATCCAGGGATCAGTTGGCACAGGGCAGCCTTGAGCTCCTGGTTCCTAAGGCTGTAGATGAGAGGGTTCACTGCTGGAGGCACCACTGAGTACAGAACTGACACCACCAGGTCCAGGGATGGGGAGGAAATGGAGGAGGGCTTCAGGTGGGCAAAGATGTCAGTGGTGAGAAACAGAGAGACCACAGCCAGGTGAGGGAGGCAGGTGGCAAAGGCTTTGTGGCGTCCCTGCTGAGAGGGGATCCTCAGCACTGCCCTGAAGATCTGTACATAGGACACCACAATGAATACAAAAGAGACAAATAATAAACAGGCACTGACCACAAGAAGCCAAAGCTCCCTGAGGTAGGATGTGGAGCAGGAGAGCTTGAGGATCTGGGGGATTTCACAGAAGAATTGGTTCACAGCATTTCCCTGGCAGAGGGGCAGGGAAAATGTATTGGCTGTGTGCAGCAGAGCATAGAGAAAGCCACAGACCCAGACAGCTGCTACCATGTGGAGACAAACTCTGCTGCCCAGGAGGGTCTCATAGTGCAGGGGTCTGCAGATGGCAACATAGCGATCGTAGGACATGATGGTGAGGAGAAAATACTCTGCTGAAATTAGGAAGATGAAAAAGAAGACCTGGAGAATACATCCTGCATAGGAGATGGCCCTGGTGTCCCTCAGGGAATTGTCCATGGATTTGGGCACAGTGGTGGAGATGGCACCCAGGTCAAGGAGGGCGAGGTTGAGGAGGAAGAAGTACATGGGGGTGTGGAGGTGGTGGTCCCAGGCTATGGTGGTGATGATGAGGCCATTGCCCAGCAGGGCAGCCAGGTAGATGGCCAGGAAGAGCCAGAAGTGCAGAAGCTGCAGCTGCCTTGTGCCTGGGAATGGCAGGAGGAGGAAGTGGGTGCTGGAGCTGCTGTTGGCCATCTGCTGCCTCTGGAAATGTCTAAGAAAGAAAAGAAAGCAAAACTTGATGACAGACTGCTCTGAGAAGAAGCACTCCAGGGGGCACAGCAATCCCCCAGCTGAAATGGATTTGCTGTCTGCTTTGTTCTGGCTGAGGCTGCTGTGAGGAGCAGCAGCTCAGGCCATGTGCTGCCAAGGACTCATCTTGGCTATGCTACCGTGGAGCTACTGTGCCCATCAGGCTGTTCCCTCTGCCCTGCACTTTCCCCTGTGCTGCCTTGCAGATGTTATGCCCAAATTAGCCTTTAGAACCTCCCCCCAGCTCTCTGTGCTCTGAGGAGAGCAGGGGAGGCCTGGTTCAAAGGGCAGCTCTGTGAACTCTTCTCTGTCCCAGCCCAGAGGTGCAGCTGTGAGAGACAGAGCAGGACACAGCCTCTCCTGAGGAGAATCAAAGCACTCTGGGAGCAGAGTGCTGACCCCCAAGGAAAGGCTTAGCAGTGCCCAGTACCCTGTGGCAGATCTGGGCCTTCCTGGGGGCAGCTCCAAGCCCAGCAGGATGGGCAGAGCAGTCAGGGATCCTGGAGATGAGATGTTCTAAAGAGTCATTGCCCAGCAGGCAGCACCCCAAGACATCTTCAGAGAAGTACTGAGAGAGCAGCCTGAGCACAGCCTGCCCCAGGGCTTCTTGGCAGCTTCCCCTCATCCCCAGCCCATTTCTCTCTGGCCTGGAGTTGGCCTTGCCAGGAAAAGCTCGAGAGCATCTCAGACTCACCCTGTCAGCAACTGCAGTGACTTCTCCTCCAATGAGCTCTCAGCATCCTCCCAGTCCTGGCCACCTTGAAGCTCTTTCAACCTTCTTCATCTCCCTGAGATGCCCTGGCAGTGCCCTCAGCCCTGCTGTGCTGTGCAGAGGAGCTGCTCCTGGCCAGAGCTCCATGCAGCCCAGGAGCCTGGCCCAGCTCAGCAGCAAATGATCAGCCCAGGGCATTTAAAGGAGCCCTCTGGTGGCTTTGGTGCCAGGTAAACCTCAGGGAGTGAGAGGAAGCTGATGAAACCTCTGCAGAAGTCAAAGTTAGAGTCAAACTCTGAAGTTTCTTCTACTGTTAATGGGTCCCAGTGAAGCATACTGGGAAAGGGTCCCCAGGGCGTGGTTAGAGCAGGAGGACACAGAGGGTTCAAGGGAAGCACCACTGGAGGCACTGAAGCATCTCCAGGCCTAGGTGAGAGCAGAGAACTGAGGCAGTGCTGACAGGTCAGGACAAGCAGCTCAAGGTGGCTCCACTGCTAAGGAAACCTGGAGGGGTTTCCTTGATCCAAAGGGCCAAGCCCTGACCCCCAGCCCCTGGCATGGTAGATCCTGTCCCTCACCTGTGACTCAGGGATCTGATTCACCCTGTGAAATCATTTCTATCTGATGCTTTGTGTAATAATAACCTCTCCGATTAGCTGCAGAAACCTTGGCAAGAATTAGAGGTTCAGCAGTATTTAATGAGCCCCATGGAGTATTTGGGGCTGATTACATCATCCTTAGGTACTGCCAGGAGACTCTGCCAAGGTACTGCCAAGAAGCCTCTCCAGAAGTCCAAGTCAGAAGCAAACTCCAAAGTACCTTGAAGCACTGATTGGCCTCACTGAGGCTTGTTACTGACAAAGGCTCCCCAGGGACTTGTTAGAGCAGCTTGTTAGAGGCCAGGATTGCAGGGAGACAAAGTCAAAGTACAGGGCAGAAAATCTTGCCTTTGGTCTGTGAAGCAGAAAGGCCAAGCCCTGACCACTGCCCTTGCAGTAGAAGAACCTCAAAGCCTCAAAGCAAAGTTCCTCCTCACAGGCCTTGGTGGCAGAGGCAAGTGCCAGAGCCAAGGGCACAAAGGCCTTGGTCCTGTTGGGCCTCTCAGCCTTGCCAGAGCCCTTGGCCATCCCTACTGCAGCCTGTCCTACACTGTCCCATGCCTGCAGCTCTTTCCTTTCAGGCTGCTGATACCAATCTTGCTTCCCTAGCCAGCTCTTCCCCTGTGTGACGGTTTGAGGCTGTGTCTTTAAGGAAGGGGCACACTGGCTAAATATTTATGAAATATTTTGGTATTCTAAATGAATTTCATTGGCCAAGTAAGGTGGGAGGTGAGATTGTTAGACCCAGGGGAGCTGGGACTTTCTCTCAGTCTTCCTTTCTTCACTGTCCCTTTCAGCTGGACTGCTTCTGGGCTTCTTGCCAAGAGATAAGAACTATCTATCTCACTCCTATAACAGGCCTCTCTTTCTTTCCTGCCCTGTTAACTGCCCCTATCTCTTTTCTACCTCTTTTGGGGGAGAAGGGAGGTAGGGGGGGTGAAGGGGGCACAGGGGGAAGCCCCCTGTGTGGGGGGTCTGGTTTCTGGTTGAGTTCATTTGCTGTATATTCCTGTATATATTGTAAAATACCTGTATTTGAGGTGTTTCATATAATCTGTTTCCTTGTAAAATATACTCTCATTTCTCCTACTGGGTTTTAGCCGTGGTTTCTTTCTCAGTGGGGGAGGGAAAGCAGAGCCTTTCCTTTCAAACCACCACACCCTGCCATTTCCAACCCTTCCCTGAGCTGTCTCAGTTCTACCTGCCATTTCCTGACCCCTCTGGATGGCCTCATGCATAGCAGCTCTGGCCTTTCAGGGACATTTCTTTGGCCTCATTTTCACTCTGAACCTTCCAAGCTGCACTCTGTGGAAGTTTTGGTCTCTTCCCACTCCCCAGAAGAGCTCCATCCTCTCTGAAACCACCCTTCAGCCATGTGCACACTGCTCTGGCAGTGTCCTGAGCCTCCATTCAGCAGGCTGAAGCAGCCCAGGTCTCTCAGCCTCTCCACAGAGATGTCAACCTCCATCCTGGGAGATCTCCTCTGCTGCCTCCCCAGTTCCTCCCTTCTCCATCAGACTGCAGAACCCCACATCCAGACACCAAGCAGCCAGATGTGGCCCCAACAGCTTAGTGCAGGGAGAGGACAACTCCCATGTCTGGGTGGCCACACTTCTGCCCCAGCCCAGCTGCAGTTGGCCTTCTTCCCTGTGCGCAGGGTTTGCTCCATCCCAGGGCATTTGGAATAGGGAAAACAACCTCAGTAAAGTCTTGCTCAGTATTGCTCTATGAACTCCGGACAGGCCTTAGTCCTGGTCCTTGAAATAGGAGCTTAGGAGAATACAGAGGCTTAGGGCATTTGCCCCAGCGCTTCCCAGAGAAGTCCTTGCTGTCTCCTGTTCTGCTCCCTGAAGCAGACCAGCACTCACACATGCCCCGCACTCTAACAGCCATGCAAACAAAGGTGAACAAGCTCAGGGTTATTGCTCCAACCAACTTCTTGAGACTGAAGCCCAAGGAAGGAATCCACAACCATAGCCAGGCCCAGAGCTCTGAGAAGCCCCAGGTGGTGTGGCCAGCAGGAGCAGGGAGGTCATTGTGCCCCTGTACTCTGCATTGGTTAGGCCACACCTTGAGTACTGTGTCCAGTTCTGGGCCCCTCACTTTAGGAAGGACATCGAGACACTTGAACGTGTCCAGAGAAGGGCAACAAGGCTGGGGAGAGGCCTTGAGTACAAGCCCTATGAGGAGAGGCTGAGGGAGCTGGGATTGTTTAGCCTGGAGAAGAGAAGGATCAGAGGTGACCTCATTGCCCTCTACAACTACCTGAAAGGTGGTTGTAGACAGGAGGGGGTTGGTCTCTTCTCCCAGGCAACCAGCACCAGAACAAGGGGACACAGTCTCAAGCTGTGCCAGGGGAGGTTTAGACTCGAGGTGAGGAAAAAGTTCTTCACTGAGCGAGTCATTCATCATTGGAATGTGCTGCCCAGGGAGGTGGTGGAGTCGCCGTCCCTGGAGGTGTTCAAGGGGAGATTGGACGTGGCACTTGGTGCCATGGTCTAGTTGTGAGGTCTGTTGAAACAGGTTGGACTTGATGATCCTTGGGGTCTCTTCCAACCTTAGTTACTGTGATACTGTGATACTGTGTCTTCCTTTTGCACTTCATGCAGAATCTGTCTGCTTGGTTTCTATATCTCACTGGTCCTAGAATGGGCTGGGCTAGAAGGGACCTCCAAAGATTATCTTGTCCAACCTTCCCAGGGACATCCTCTACTAGATCAGGTTGCCCAGAGCCCTGTCAAGCCTGACCTTGAAGATCTCCATAGATAGGACCCCAACCCCCTCCCTGGGCAACCTGTTCCAGTGTTCCACTACCCTCATGGTGCAGAACTTGTGCTGGCTCCTCCTTCCTGCACAATCCTGCTCTGTTCCCATCTCTCACCCATGTCTGTGAATGTCCTTACTCTCTGATCCATGGAAACACAACAGCTTGTCTTCAGTGCTGTGCCCACTCCTCCTTCTGAGGCAAAGACCATGCCTGGAGCCATTCCCTCCTCAGCAGCTATTTCTGCAACCTGTTTCCTTCCTCCCTGGGAAGCTGATCCTGCACCTGCAGTCCTATTCCAGAGGACTGGAAGAGCAGAGATCTTCACCATAGCCTTTTCTGCTTCACTTTCTCCTGAGCAAGGCAGAAACCCTCAGGCCAAGCTGTGCCAAGCAGAGGCCCTTTCCTTTGCAGCATTGTTTCATTTGTGCCATTTCACATCTCCTTGGACCCAACTTGGAGTCTCTCACTGATCAGCCACAGTTATATTTGGGAACACTGCCCCAGGGGCACAGATTCCTGACCAGCTGAGGGGTAATCTTTTCCTGCCTTTTCTGCCACATCTCCAAGACTTTCCCTTTCCTCCTGGTGCTGCCCACCCTGTGTGTTTGCTCCTTATTATGAGATGGTGACAGCCTGGATGGATGCACACCCTGAGTGTTTTTCCCATAGAGGTGCCTTGACTTCAGCCACTCAATGTTTGCTAATCAGTTAGGTTGCATCTCTGGAGACATTTCGAATAGCTCTTCTTTGGATCAGGAGCCTCTTCCATCCCCATCCTGTGCTTCTAGTTCTGGATTATCCTTAAGGGAAGTGTTCATCCACAAGCTCAACAGGAGCCACCAGTGTGCACTTGCAGCCCAGAGAGCCAATTGTGTCCTGGGCTGCATCAAGGGAAATGTGGCCAGCAGGGGCAGGGAGGTGATTCTCCTACTCTGCTCCACCCTGGTCAGACCACACCTGGAGCTCTGTGTCCAATTCTGGAGCATCTGTTACAAGAAGGCTCTGGAGGTGCTGGAAGGTGTCCAGAGAAGGGCCACAAGGATGAGCAGAGGGCTGGAGCTGCTCTACTATGAGGACAGACTGAGAGAGTTGGGGCTGTTCAGTCTGGAGAAGAGAAGGCTCTGAGGAGTCCTTCTTGTGGCCTTCCAGTATCTGAAGGAGGCTACAAGAAAGGTGGGGAGGGACTTTTTAGGGTGTTGGGTAGGGATAGGACTGGGGGAGATGAAGCAAAACTAGAAGTGGGGAGATTCAGATTGGATGTTAGGAAGAAATTCTTCCCCATGAGGGTGGAGAGACACTGGCACAGGTTGCCCAGGGAGGTGGTGGAAGTCTCATCCCTGGAGGCTTTAAGGCCAGGCTGGATGTGGCTGTGAGCAACCTGCTCTGGAGTGAGGTGTCCCTGCCCATGGCAGGGGGGTTGGAGCTGGATGATCCTTGAGGTCCCTTCCAACCCTGACAATTCTGTGATTCTCAGCATGTCCAAGAGGTATTAACAGGTATTGGAATTCCAGTGAATGCCCTCCCCCCCTCTAGCCCTTCCTTAGGGGTCTCAGGGCAGTTGGTGCACCCCCAGCAGTTGCTCTCATCAGCTCTCTGTGTTGTGTTCTGTGTCCATCCAGAATGGACATTTGCTACCAAGGGCTTTCTTTCTAGATTCAGGTGATGAGATTTTCAGTTCCCTTTCTCCTTCTCTCCAGCTTGGTGTTCCTTCTCCTGCACTAGTGCCTGCTGGGACAGGATCCATGAGATTAAGAGGAACCCACTGGCAATTTCTGGGGAGCCTCAGATTCACTAGAGGTGATCTGCACCATGCAATGTCCAGAGCAATGTGAACCCTACAGCACTCAAGGGAACAAATAGTTAGAGAGCAGCCCCATGGAGGGCCTGTGAGTTCTGGTGGGCAGCAAGTTCTGCATGGGACAGCAATGTGCCCTGGTGGCCAGAAGGCCAATGGGATCCTGAGGTGCTTTTGGAAGAGTGTGGTCAGCAGATCCAGGGAGGTTCTCCTCCCCCTCTACTCTGCCCTGGTGAGGCCCCACCTGGAATATTGCATCCAGCTCCGGGCTCCCCAGTTCCAGAGGGACAGGGATCTGCTGGAGAGGCTGTGAGGATGCTGAAGGGACTGCAGCAATGCCTGATGAGGAGAGGCTGAGAGCCCTGGGGATGTTTAGTCTGGAAAGGAGAAGGCTGCGAGGGCATCTGATCCATGTCTATCATTAGCTGAGGGCTGGGAGTCAGGAAGCAAGAGGCAGGGACAGCCTCTGCTCACTTGTGCCCTGGAATAGGACAAGGGGCAATGGATGGGAACTGCAGCACAGGAAGTTCCACTTCAACAGGAGGAAGAAATTCTTTACTGTAAGGGTGACAGAGCCCTGGAGCAGGCTGCCCAGAGAGGTTGTGGAGTCTCCTTCTCTGGAGGCTTTTCAGCCCTGTCTGGATGTGTTCCTGTGAGACCTGCACTGGATTCTATGGTCCTGTTCTGGCAGGGGGACTCAGAGATCTCCAGAGGTCCCTCCCAACCCCTAACATCCTGTCACCTGTGACCTTGTGAACTGTCACAGGGCTCTGAATCCAAAGGAGATCCCAGTAGGAAATACCAAGGCTCCAGCTACAAATCATGAAGTCTGTCTGAGCTTCATCTTCAAGGATCCTTCTGAAGTCACCTTCCACTGCCCCCTTGGGCTCTTCTGGGCTCTCAGCTAATGCATCCTTGTGGCAAGTCCAGCTGCCTTCAAAGCAGTGGAAGTTGTTCACAGAAGCTGAGAGGCTCTTTCCATTTTGCTTGGAGGGGCTCCTGATTGTCCTGGGTTGAGTTGACTCTGCTGCTGTTATCCAGACCATGCTGCAGCCATGCCAGCCTCAGAAATGGAAGTGCTGGCTGGAGCAAAGGATGATGGGGCTTGAAGTTCAGATTGCAGCATGGGAGGCTCCCTGTTCCAGTTGCTGCTTCTGGGTTCTGGGATTTTCTGGGTGCTGGCTGCTCTGGTGCGATGGCAGTGGGACAGGGAGGGATAGGGGAGCAGTTCCCTGCTTTGGGCTTTTGCCTTGCTTGCTGCTGCTTGCTGCAGCTTTCCACTGTGCCTTTTCTGCACAGAGGCTGAGGTCACTGTACTTTTGTATTCTGGTGATCTGATTTGCTCAGGAAACTCTTCTCTCCTTTGCTTCTGTATCAACACAAAGAGGTTTTGTGTGGTCCCCTCAGTTCTGTGTTGGGGGAGGCAGAGAGGTTAAGCTGCTGGTTCAGCTGAAGCCAGTACATTCCTTTTCTGGAGCCCAGCATGGGGCAGGAAAGAAGCTGTCTAAATGAGGTCAGATTTTGCCAGTAGTCAAAAGGATTGTGGTAACAAAGAGATAAGAGGAGGATTGAATTAAGGCTTGAGGCTTGTCAACAGAGTTTGACAGAAGTTTTCTTACCTGCGGTGTGTTCACTTTGTTGATGGATTTGCTTTCAGGGGGCTGATGAGCTGCAGTCCTGTTTGTGCTGCTGATGGTGCTGAGTGTTAGCTTAGGGCAATGGCTCAGAGCTGTGCTGCCCACTGCTGGGTATCTTGCTCTGAGTTCATCCAGAGCACTACAGGACACTCTCAAGGAAACCACTGTGAGATCTGCCCAGATGCTGGATGCTGAATGCTGAGGAGTGGCAGGGGGGGGGGAGGGAAGGGGCAAATTCTTAGACTGATGGTCACCTCTGGTGCTTTGGAATTTCAGCCCTGAGCAAGTGCAAAATCCTCCCCAGCTGGGAAAAGGTTTGGGAAAAGTCTGTTGTCAGCCTGGGAGTTCCTGAGAGACAGAAATCACTGCAATGTGCTTGGGCCTGGCCCATGCCTCTCGAGCCCTTCTCATCTCTGTGCAGAGGGCTCAGGGGCAAGGGAAGGTCTCTGGACCTACAGACAGTGCCACAGGCATGGCAGCTGCATCAGAGAAGCAGCCTGTGCCAGGATCAACTGCCCCTCGCAGTGAATGGTGCTTATGACCAGGATTGTGCCCCAAATATTACCAGAACATGCTTCTGTGTGTGTGACTCAAACCCCCTTTGTCCCCCCTCCCTTCTGGAGTCAGTGGGGGGGGGAATCTTGGCACCACTGAGTCCAGGTAAACAATCTGCCTGGACATGTTTGCACCCCTGTGGCAAACAAGGCCCAGGCTACATGTTTGTTTGCCCTGTTTAGGGCGTGTGCTTGTGCTTATTTGGCAAAGGATCAGCTCCTTGGTTAATTATTGTGTCAGCAGGGGATGCTCTCTGGAGCAGCATTCTTTGGGGCAGATGGGAAACAGGAGCTGTTTGGTACACAAGTGCCCCCCACGCTGGTGTCAGTGCCTATGCCTGTGTGCGTCTCTGTGCCGCTCCGCTCCGCCTCGCCCGGGCCTTGAAGCAGCGCTGCAGAAGGCCTCGCCGCACACTGCCACTGCTGCCCGGCTGGGGGCGGTGCCGCGGAGCGTGGGGGCAACTGCCGCGTGAGCCATGGCCACGGGAGGGAACCATGGCGGCCCCTGTGCACCGCCAGTCCTGAAGCGCCGCAGCCCCCGGAGCGGGGAACCTTTGCCGGGGGCTGCGCTGCGTGGAGCCAGCGGCAAAAGCCTCTGAAGCTTCCCCTGGGAGGCTCCAGGACCTTTGTGCTCTGGGAGAAGCAGCAACCCCGCGGCACAGCCAGGCGGTCGGCGCCGGTCTCTATTTCCTGATCAGGGCACAGCCGTGCCGCGCTGTCAGGGCTCTAAACACAGCACCAGGGAAAGATTTCCTGACGTTCCCAGCTCGTGAGGAAGCCAAACCTTTGCTTCATAGAATTTTGGTTCAGGGAGTGCTGAAACTGTCCTGGGTTGAGGGTTTGCCGGGCACCTACCAACCCCTCCCCCACTGCTGTTCCAATCAGTTTCCATTCTAAATTCTAGAACTCATTTGGGTCGTCTGAAGTGCCCAGGCACAAACGTTCTGTAGAGGTGGTTCCACCAACCCAATCCTGCTGCCTGTGAATGGAAACTGAATCCCCTGCTGCAGAGTTTGGATATCAATAGACTGCCAATATATCTATTCATTGATCTCCTTGCTGCTCATTCCCGAGGGCACATCTACAACACTCCTGTAGGGACAAAGAAGCCTACAAGGAAAGCAGCTGACCCTGCAAAGGACCAGGAGGGATCAGGGTCCCCATGGGAACAAGAGAAAGAGCCTGGACTGCTGGCTTGGTTCTTATCTCTGGATTTGGAACATGGCCAAGGACAAACAGTGGATGAAACAAGCAGCAGGCCCCAGCAAGGCAAAGGAAATCTCTGCTCCTCTGTCCAGGCCTGTGTTTCAGCTGAGAAGGAACTGTCCCAGGAGTTCCATCAGCTCCAGAAGAAGCTTTTATTCCCCACCTGTACAGTCCTGTGTTTCAGCCATGAGGAGCAGCTGCTGCCCTGTCCAAGGGAGAGCATCTGGGAGGCACACAGCACAGCACACCCTCTGCTTTACTTGTGTGACCATGGGAAGGACGTGAAGGAAGTGGAAAGGAAAACCTAATCGAGTCCTGGCTGCAGGAGTCTGTGACTTACAGGGGAATTGTCCCCCCAGAGATGCTGCCTCAGTTTCCAGTGGGAAATGGCCTAAGAGCAGGGAAGCTGAAACTGCTTCTGGTCCTCCTGAAGGGACTCCCAAAGCATCTTCACAAGATGCAAGTGACCCCAGGCAGAAGTAGAGGGGCTCTGCCTCCAACCTGATGGAGGGAGAGAGACAAATTGGTTTGTTGGACCACACAGAAGCCAATGGCCTGGCAAGCTTGAACCCATGAGAGGGTAAAGCTTTAGTAGATACAGGTGCCCAGAGTGCTCTGACACCATCAAACCACGAGGGGTGGAACCCATCTGTGTTTCTGGTGTGACAGCAGGATCCCCACACCTGGATGTGTTGGAAGCTGAGTACTGGGATGCAAGCCACAGTTTGCTTTCACTTGGAAGCATGGGAAGAGTCACTGGACTCAGATTGCCCTAGAGGTGGAAACACAGCCCCAGCATTTGCAGCATTTGGACTGGGCATGGACTGATGCAGACTGTGCTGGAACAGAGTGGAGCTGCAGAGCACCTGCAGTGAGCAGCCCTCTGGGTACTGCAAAGCCACCTCCTGTGGAGTGAGAATGGACAGTGCCTGAGGTGTGCTGCTGATCGCTGCTGGGCATGGTGCAGATGGCACAGAATGAGGGCTTGGGAATATCAAAGGTTAAGTTGAAAATTTGCTGCCATTACTCCACACCACCCTGCCTCATGCCACCTTCACAGGGACAGTGCTGGCTGGAGCAAAGTACTACAGGGCCTGAAGTTCAGATTGCAACATCAGAGGCTTCCTGTTCTGGTTGCTGCTGTTGGGTCCTGGCTCTCAGGTGCTGGCTCTTTGCTGAGGGGGAGGGCTGCAGGGTTTAACTCCTGGCTGCTGCTGCTCACTGCTGTGCTTTCTGCAAACAGCCTCAGGTCAGTGTGCATTATGGGATCTCCTTTGGATTCAGCTCTCTTGATGTTGTCTCAAGTCCTTATCTCAACCCAGAGGGTTTTTTGGTTCCTCTGTGTGTTATTTTTCCCTCCCTTCTGTTTTGGGGGGGGAACAGGCAGCTTAACCTCTTCTCAGCTCTTCAACCTGTTCCAGCCCCGGAGTGGAAAGCCAACAGAAGCTTTCTGAGTTCTTCCAAAGATCTCCATGAGCTTCCCCCTACACCCTCTAAAGATCCCAAAAGTCAGTCCTAGGACCATCCAAATCCCAAACACCTAAGATCACCTGAAAGCCCCTGAAGAATGCCTCTGAGATGCCCCTCAAGACTCCTCTGAGAACCTCATTTTCCCCTCTCTGAACTGGGCACACAGCTCCACCCTATCCCTTGGGAGCAAATGACCCCAAAATTTGGGCATTGAGGCAGGGATAGCTGGAATAAAAGCAAACAGACAGGATTTGGGTAACTTTTGGGTTTTATTGACACAATTGCTCAATGGACAGAGGATTTCTTAACCCAGGGAGACACAAAGCATTGGGGAAGAACCAGACAGACCCTGGCAAAGCCCTGCCCAGCTCCACTGGGAGCTCCAGCTGTGCCGACTCAGCACGGCAATTGTTCTCATTAGCAATAATTGGTGTTCAGAAGGGCAGGAGGTGTTGGTTGTTTCTGGTACCCCCAGTCCCTGAGAACTGCAAAGCAAAAAGACATGATTTTGGTGCTGGAAAGGCCTTCTCAAAGGGGTCACGATTACCCAAGAGATTGTAGGTGGATTTCTGCCTCCCCTCCAGCGCAGGCTGCTCACAGTTGTGGGTGCAGCGGTGCCTGTTGAGGTTGCCCTTCTGGGTGAAGCTCTTGCCACAGTCAGCATACGTGAAAGACTTCTCACCGGTGTGGGTGCGGTGGTGAGGAATGAGTTGGTCCCTGCAGCTGAAGCTCTTGCCACTGTCAGCACAGCTGTAGGGCTTCTCACCACTGTGGATGAGTTGGTGCTGGATGAATTGAGTGCTCGTGGTGAAACTCTTGCCACACTCAGCACAGGGGAACAGATGCTCTCTGGTGTGGATGTGGCAATGGACGGTGAGACGGACGCTACATTTGAATTTCTTGCCGCAGTCCCTGCAGGTGAAGGACGTCTCAGTGCTGTGCACACTACGGTGCCTGGTGAGGGAAGACTTGTGAGTGAAGGTCTTGCCGCATTCAACACAGCTGTATGGCCTCTCTCCAGTGTGGGTGCGGCAATGCTGGGTGAGACTGGAGCTCAGTTTGAAGCTCTGGCCACAGTCACCACAGACGAAGGGCCGGGGGCCAGGCTGGGGGCAGTGGTGCTTCACCTGCTCTGAGCCAGGTGGGAAGCTCTGCCCACACTCAGGGCACTGATTCAGCTGCTTGGGTGGCACAGAGGGACCTGCTCTGGCTTCATCCTCCTCTGCAAATTCCTTTTCCTCCTCATCCTGATCACCTTCATCCTCATGGTTATCCTCTTCATACTCATAGTCATCATTCTCCTCAGCATCACCATCCTCCCTCTTGTCCTCTTTCTTCTCTCCCTTCAGGCTGAACTTTGGCTGCTCCAACTTGATCTCTGGGTGCTGCTTCTCCTCCCAGCTTTTGTCTGGGTTCTTCTGTGAGGCCATACTGTGGCAGGAAGGGGTCACAGCTCTGCAATACAGAAGATGGAAGCACCTGAGCCCAGGACCTCAAACACTGAGATCCTGCCTGGGTCATGACAGTCCCTGACTCCCAACACCCAGCTGGAGGAGAAAATGCAGAAGGGACCTCAAACCTTCAGTTTCGGACACAGTGTGGGCAGACCTCTAATACCTGTGCTGAGACCCCAGGTTCCTGGGACCTACAAGTGGTCTTGTCCCACTCTCCTTGAGCCTGGTGGCATTGGCAGGGTGGTTCCTGGCCCAGGCCCTGTCCTTTGATCTCCCCTGGCTCAGGCAATGGAGGCAGCAGCACTGACCAAGGAAGACCAAGCCACCTCCAACCTTCTCCCACCACCCTCCACATCCCAACCCCTAAACATCACATCCTGCTCATAACTGACCCCCAGCAGCCTGGAGCATTCCTCAACTCCCACAACACCTGATGTGCCTCAGAGCTCCTGGAGAGGTGAAATATGCTGGACAGGAGGAGGTGGAGGAGGATGGGAGCTGCCCTGGGGGCTGGGGTCCTGCTGTTAACCCACTCTAGGCTTCTTACCTGCTGGGCTGCTCCAAGGGGCAGATCTGTAAACTCTGCTCTTCCCAAGCACACAGGGGCAGGGATGATGGAGAGAGGACTCAGTCCCTGACAGAAGCAAAGGGCCCAGAGG
>NW_026530732.1:0-24250 GCF_014839835.1 Dryobates pubescens
CTGCATGGAGCTCTGGCCAGGAGCAGCTCCACTGCACAGCACAGCAGGGCTGAGGGCACTGCCAGGACATCTCAGGGAGATGAGGAAAGAAGGATGAGCTTCAAGATGGCCAGGACTGGGAGGATGCTGAGAGCTCACTGGAGGAGAAGTCACTGCAGCTGCTGACAGGGTGAGTCTGAGGTGCTCTTGAGCCTTTCCTGGCAGGGACAGCTCCAGGCAGAAGAGAGATGTGCTGGGGATGAGGGGAAGCTGCCAAGAAGCCCTGGGGGAGGCTGTGTTCAGGCTGCTCTCTCAGTGCTTCTCTGCAGAGGTCTCTGGCTGCTGTCTGCTGGGCAATGACTCTTTAGAACATCTCATCCCCAGGATCCCTGACTGCTCTGCCCCTCCTGCTGGGCTAGGAGCTCTCATAGGGTACTGGGCAGTGCTGAGCCTTTCCTTGGGGGTCCTTTGATTCTCTTCAAGTGAGACTGCATCCTGCTCTGTCTCTCACAGCTACACCTCTGGGCTGGAACAGAGAAGAGTTCTCAGAACTGTCCTTTGAAGCAGTGCTGCCCTGCTCTCCTCAGAGCACAGAGGGCTGGGGGGGTTCTAAAGGCTAATTTGGGCAGAACATCTGCAAGGCAGCACAGGGGAAAGCGCGGGGCAGAGGGAACAGCCTGATGGGCACAGTAGCTCCACTGTAGCAGAGCCAAGATGAGTCCTTGGCAGCACATGGCCTGAGCTCCTGCTCCTCCCAGCAGCCTCAGCCAGAACAAAGCAGACAGCAAATCCATTTCAGCTGGGGGATTGCTGTGACCCCTGGAGTGCTGCTTCTCATAGGAGTCTATCATCAAGTTTTGCTTTCTTTTCTTTCTTAGACATTCCCAGAGGCAGCAGATGTCCAACAGCAGCTCCATCACCCACTTCCTCCTCCTGCCATTCCCAGGCACAAGGCAGCTTGCAGCTTCCTGCACTTCTGCCTCTTCCTGGCCATCTACCTGGCTGCCCTGCTGGGCAATGGCCTCATCATCAGCACCATAGCCTGGGACCACCACCTCCACACCCCCATGTACTTCTTCCTCCTCAACCTTGCCCTCCTTGACCTGGGTGCCATCTCCACCACTGTGCCAAAATCCATGGCCAATTCTCTGAGGGACACCAGGGACATCTCCTATGCAGGATGTGTTCTCCAGATCTTCTTTTCAGGATTTCTAATTGGTGCAGAGTATTTTCTCCTCACCACCATGTCCTACGATCGCTAGGTTGCCATCTGCAGACCCCTGCACTATGAGACCCTCCTGGGGCAGCAGGAGTTTGTCTCCACCTGGCAGCAGCTGCCTGGGCCTGTGGGCTTCTCTAGTGCTCTGCTGCACACGCCAATACATTTTCCCTGCCCCTCTGCCAGGGCAATGCTGTGGACCAGTTCTTCTGTGAAATCCCCCAGATCCTCAAGCTCTCCTGCTCCACATCCTACCTCAGGGAACTTTGGCTTATTGTGGCAGTGTCTTGTTTATGGCATTTGTCTGTTTTGTGTTGATTGTGGTGTCCTATGTACAGATCTTCAGGGCAGTGCTGAGGATCCCCTCTCAGCAGGGACGCCACAAAGCCTTTGCCACCTGCCTGCCTCACCTGGCTGTGGTCTCCCTGGTTACAAGCACTGCTTTCTTTGCCTACCTGAAGCCCTCCTCCATCTCCTCCCCATCCCTGGACCTGGTGGTGTCAGTCCTGTACTCAGTGGTTCCTCCAGCAGTGAACCCTCTCATCTATAGCCTGAGGAACCAGGAGCTCAAGGCCGCCCTGAGCCAGCTGATCACTGGATGCTCTCAGAAACAGTAAACTCTTTGTCTTCTCCTGCAGAACAGTTCTGCTGTCACTCAGCACAGGCCCAGCCTGGCTTCTGTACTTTGTGGTGGTGGTGTTTTACTCTTTATGAAACTGTCATCCCTTTTCTAACACATTCTCTGCTTTGCTGACCAAGAGTTTGTGCAGCAGGACCTCTGCTCTTTGCTTGGTTAAAAAAATAAAGAACCTTTCTGTAACATTTTCCTTCCTGAGATCTTTCCTCCAGAAGTTTTAAGCCAGGTCCTGTGTGCAGATTTAGGGAGAATAGAGTCCCAGCACAGCAGCACTCCCAGTGAGCACCAGCACCGAGACTTCCAGGGCTGTTATCAATTTACTTCCACACTCTCCTGTGTCAGTGCAAGGCCTGAATGCTGTGGCAGCTTGGTCATTGTTCTGCTGCATGCCAGCCTTGTGAGCACAGGCAAGGACAGGCCATGGGAACTACTGTGTCTGATCTGACACCCAAGAGCAGTTCCACAAAGACAGATGATCTGCTCAGGGCAGAGTCTGAAGGCTTAAGGCTTCAACCAAAGTGTCTCTCCAGAGCAGGCCCAAGAAAATGTCCCAGGGATGCAAACTGCAGGGAACAGCTAAAGTGTGACACAGAGAGGCCTCCTGCAAGAGGCCTGAAGAAGCAGCAGACCAAGCTCTAATCTGTGTCTCTGTTCACTGGACAGCCTGGGGAAGCTGTCCCAGGGTAATCATCCTGCTCTAGCCACTCACCACCACCATTTCCAGCACTTGTCTCTCACCACAACTTACAAAGTTTCTTTGTCCCCCACTTGCAGGTCACAGGATCAGGAGGTCAGCAGTGCCTGCTGGCATTGCACAGACAAGATGCAAGCATGGACATGGTGTGTGGGGAACCTGAGTGAGCACAAACACCATCAGCTGTTGCTGGGGTACCAAGGCATTGGAGGTGTGAGGAGCCTCCCAGCCTCTGGCAGGGGCAGCAGGAGGCCAGGGACACTCTGCCTGCTGCAGTGCAGAGCCTGTGTGAGGGATGGGGAAAGACTCTGTCTGAACATCCTCAGATGCAGAAGCAGTTCATGAGGCCAGCTCAGGTGTGGACACCTGACAGAGCTCTGACATTTCTGTGTGTGACTGCAGCACAAACCTCGATGCCCCAGGGAGATTCCTCTCAGGTGTCCTGCACAGGCTCATTGCAAATGTTGCTGTCTGCTCACATCACCCTTCCTGGGCTGTGCCCTGAAATGTGCGCAGAGCCATCAGAGAGGTTCTTGTTCCTTGGGAAAGGCATCTTCAGGAAGGCCAAGGAGGAGGCTGGGGTAAACTCCAGGCTGGTCACTCAGCACAGTTGTGGTGCTGGGTCAAAAGTGATAGGTCAGACACTGCTGCATCCATCTGCAGGCCCTTGCAGGACAAGAGAGAGATCATCAAACCTCTCTGGGCAGGAGCAAGAAGGGGATGTTATGTGCCTAGACCTTAGCCAGGCCTTTGCCATGATCTCCCATGGTCTCTGTAGAGCCATGACTGGGGACAGCAGTGTGGGTGGTTAGGGGCTGGCAGCCGGAAGGTTTGCGCGCTGTACGGAAAGATAAGGTTTTACTAGTAGCCAATAAGTTTAGGCCATGATGTAAGCAGACGGACTATGACATTGTAATCCCAGGTTATAAAAGGTGATAACACCTAGCAAATGAAACTACCTATCTTGCCGTCCACCACACTGGTGTTAGCGTGCTGACCGGTCCGAGTAGCCTGGGTCTGGCTGCCGCCCCCCCGCCCCAAAACCATGTCGCCATGCTACCACAATCAATTAGCTTGTAAAAGCAAGAAGTCGGTGCCAGAAACCCGGGAAGACACTTGGACTCGGGAGGAGAAGTCCACTGCTGCAGGGGGTACTCCCCCAGGACCAGCAAGGAATTGAGAATATAAGTTCTCAAGGACCAACAGAGGGAGGGGAAACCTGTCGCAGTGCGGGAAGACTTGACGACCCAATCAATATGATTGATAAGCAAGCTTCAAACTTTATTCAGAATCACACAGGTATATATAGGATAGCTCATTCATATATTTCAAATCCTTATCATACTATATGGTCACATGTTCAATTGTCAAGCCTACCCCCTGTGGTTTTTTACAGCCTGCTACGCTGACCACACAAGTTCCTCTTTCTGTGAGCTAAGTTCCTCATGAAACTAAACCCCCATGCTTTGCCAAATCATGCTCTGTCAGCTAGACCAGCTATGTCCTATTGCTTTGCTAATCATTCTCAGTCAGCTTATTCTTATGTCCTATAGTAACCAGCCAATCCTCCACAATGCCCCCGTTTTCTTTAACAAGCAAGGCTAAAGCTGTCATCTTCTTTACCTGAACAACAATACAAACATAAACAATTCTCACAACTAACAATGTCAATAAAACAATTCCCAACAATCACAACCCTTCTTTACAACTGACATTAACCAAATAAACAAACACCCAAACCACAATTAAAACCTGGTGTCAAAAATTCATATTCTTCTCAATTTTCTTGTTATGTTCCTCCAACCATTTGTTCTTCTTATATATAAAAACACTATTATCCAACAAGTTAAAACAACACATTCCTTCCAAAATTTCAATTTTTTTTGTTATATTATTATTTTTGGTTACATTTGGTTACAGGGAGGGGAAGATCCATTCTGATACAATGGTATCCTCCTCCCTCGTTCTCTTTAAAAGCTAAATGATAGTCTCTTGGGACAAACGACAGTCCATCCTTGTGAGCTGCTTTGTATCTCAACCGGCACTTTAACTTTTTAACACTTGCTTAAAACCTTACTGCCCTTTAAACATACCTCCAAACACAATACACATTCAAGTCCAGCTCCTTAACACATTGCCAACCTATAATTTGCCACTTCACTCCTATTACTACAATAAGCTCCAAAAAAATCCGTTATTATATGTTATGTTGGCCCATGTTGCCCATACAAGGAACAATGCTTAAGTTAAATTAGTTAAAACATTCTAACAACACTGACATAAGACATGTGACAAGCATTATAAAAGAAACTTAGATCTTAATAGTTGCACTCTTCACATTTCACTCATTCACAAAAAAACTTACTTATACCTAAACACATTCTACACACAAAATTAAAACACAAATACAATCCTTAACACTATCTTTTACAATGTGCTTTAAATATATGTTACATTTTGATTTCCTCTAAAATGGTCAAAAATCATAAATTATTTAATAACAGCAAGAGTTCTTTGATCTGTAAAGGTAGATCTGGCCAGGCTCTAGCTTCACAGACAGAAAACTTGCAGGCAAACAGCAAGAGCAAAAGAGCTTCATTGCTTTGCCTAATATAAACTTACACATAATAACAGCTTTTGCTCATGCTAATAATACTGACTCTAATTAATTCCATTAAAACTTCCCTTTTACAATGGGGTATTTTACCTTTTCCCCTTTTTGTTATTTTCAACCCAAAATAAAAATAACATGTTGTTGTTATAATAATTTTAATTAGTTTTTTTTTTTCACTAAAAATAAAATTATATAAAACTAATAAAATAGCATAATGATTGTATGATTAGAGAAACATGTTAATATGAATTTTTTGATGTTATTTTATTAGTTTTATATACACTGGTAGCTATAAACACAGCAAGTTAATCTTGGGACAACAGGACATACACCTGCATCAACAATCCGTTGTTGATATTAACTGTGTACTCTGGTTCCAATCCAGTACAGACTGGGCCCCCTCCCAGTAAAAACTGCATCTCCTGACTCACTCCCAGTACAGACTGAGCTTTGTCCAAGTACAAATTTGTTCCCTGATCCCATCCCAGAAACTGGAGAGAGAGGATCCTTCTACTTTATTCTTGGGATGCTGGTGGGGGAGAAGCTGGACAGGAGCAACACAGAAGGCCAAAGGCAGCCTGGGCTGCATCCAAAGCAGCATAGCCAGAGATGGAGAGAGAGGATCCTGCCACTTTATGATGCTCTGGTGAGGCCTCCCTGGAGTACTGCATCCATCTCTGGAGTCTCAACACAGGAAGGACATGGAGCTGATGGAGCACATCCCACAGGAGGACCACAGAAATGATCAGGGGCTTGGAGCAGCACTGCTATGGGGACAGGCTGAGGGAGCTGGGGTTGGATCAGACTGAGGAAGAGACTGCTCTGGGGAGACCTAATAGCAGCCTTCCAGTGCTTGAAGACTACTGGATGGAGAGAGACTGTTTGCAAAGTCCTGCAGTGACAGGACAAGAGGCAATGGCTTCAAACTAGAGCAGAGCAGAATTAGATTGGATGTTAGGAACAAGTTCTTTACAACAATGATAGTGCAACACTGGAACCCAAAGGCATCCTGGCTGGGATCAGAAATGCTGTGTCCAGCAGGAGCAGTGTTCCCTGGGACTCAGCTCTGGTGAGGCCACACCTTGAGTGTTGTGTCCAGTTTTGGGCACCTCCATCCAGAGAGATGTGGAAGTGCTGGAGCCAGGGCAGAGGAGGGCAAGGAGCTGGGGAAGGGCCTGGAGAATAAATCTGAATGAACAGCAACCGAAGGAGCTGGGGATGGTTAATTTGGAGAAGAGGAGGTTGAGGGGAGAGCTAATGGCTCTCTGCAACACCTGAAAGGAGGTTGGGGAGAGGCTGCTGCTGGTCTCTCCTCACAGGTCATTAGTGACAGAACAAGCTAGGACTGGGTAGGTTTAGACTGGACAGTAGGAAAAAAAATTTCCATCAAGAGTGGTCAGGGAGTGGAATGTGCTTCCTAGGACGGTGGTGGAGTCACCAACCATTCAAGGTGAGGCTCAAGAGGGCTCTGAGCAACCTGATCTAGTGGAGGATGTCCCTGCTGACTGCACAGGGGTTGGGTAGATGACCTTTGGAGGTCCCTTCCAAACCAAACCTTTCTATGGGCAAACTTCAGCCTCTTTAAGAAACTTATTTGTAAAGTTCCCTGGGTACCAACCCTCATGAACCGAGGGGTCCAGGAGGGTTGGACCTACTTCAAACAGGAGCTCTTGAAGGCACAGGAACTGGCGGTCCCCATGTGCCGAAAGATGAGCCCAGGGGAAGGCGACCGGCCTGGATGGACAGGCAGCTCCTGAAGGATTTAAGGGAAAAAAAAGAGGCTGTATCACCTTTGGAAGGAGGGGAAGGCTTCTCGAGGTATGTTTAAGGAAGTGGTTAGACTATGTAGGAATAAAATTAGAGAGGCAAAGGCCCAGTTGGAACTGAAGCTGGCCACCTCTGTGAAAGATAATAAAAAGCAATTTTACAAATATATCAATGCTAAAAGAAGGGCAAGAAGAACCTCCACTCCTTACTGGACCTGGAGGGGAACATGGTGACCAAAGACGAGGAAAAGGCTGAGGTCCTGAACGCCTTCTTTGCCTCAATGTTTAACAGCAAGGTAGGAGTCCAGGATGAGTGGCCTCCTGAGCTGGGTAATAGGGTCGGGGAGCAGTGTAATGCCCAGAAATCCATGAGGAATTAGTCCGGGACCTGCTGAGCCACTTGGACACCCATAAGTCCGTGGGACCGGATGGGATCCATCCTAGGGTGCTGAGAGAGCTGGCAGATGAGCTGGCCAAGCCGCTCTCCATCATTTTCCTCCAGTCCTGGCTCACTGGAGAGGTCCCAGGTGACTGGAAACTGGCCAATGTGGTCCCCATCCACAAGAAGGGACGGATGGAGGAACCTGGAAACTACAGACCAGTCAGCCTGACCTCAGTGCCAGGGAAAGTGATGGAGCAGATTATCCTGGCGGCAATAACTGCGCACCTGAAGGATGGCCAAGGGCTCGGGTCCAGCCAACATGGATTTAGGAAGGGCAGGTCCTGCCTCTCCAACCTGATCTCCTTCTATGATCAGGTGACCCGTCTGGTGGATGTGGGGAGGCCTGTGGATGTAGTCTATCTGGACTTCAGCAAGGCCTTTGACACCGTCCCCCACAGTAAACTGCTGGCTAAGCTGTCAGCTCGTGGTTTGGACCACAACACTCTGTGCTGGGTTAGGAACTGGCTGGAGGGCTCGGCCCAGAGAGTGGTGGTGAATGGTGCCACATCCGGCTGGCGGCCAGTCACCAGTGGCGTCCCCCAGGGATCAGTGCTGGGCCCCATCCTCTTTAACATCTTCATTGATGATCTGGATGAGGGGGTTGAGTCAGTCATCAGCAAGTTTGCAGATGACACCAAGTTGGGAACAGATGTTAGTCAGTTACAGGGTAGAAAGGCTCTGCAGAGGGACCTTGACCGACTGGACAGATGGGCAGAGTCCAATGGGATGGCATTTAATAAGTCTAAGTGCCGGGTGCTGCACTTTGGCCACGGCAACCCCATGCAGAGCTACAGGCTGGGGTCAGAGTGGCTGGAGAGCTGCCAAACGGAGAGGGACCTGGGGGTGCTGATTGACACCCGCCTAAACATGAGCCAGCAGTGTGCCCAGGTGGCCAAGAAGGCCAATGGCATCCTGGCCTGTATTAGGAATAGTGTGGCCAGCAGGAGCAGGGAGGTCATTGTGCCCCTGTACTCTGCATTGGTTAGGCCACACCTTGAGTACTGTGTCCAGTTCTGGGCCCCTCAGTTTAGGAAGGACATCGAGACACTTGAACGTGTCCAGAGAAGGGCAACAAGGCTGGTGAGAGGCCTTGAGCACAAGCCCTATGAGGAGAGGCTGAGGGAGCTGGGATTGTTTAGCCTGGAGAAGAGAAGGATCAGAGGCGACCTCATTGCCCTCTACAACTACCTGAAGGGTGGTTGTAGCCAGGTGGGGGTTGGTCTCTTCTCCCAGGCAACCAGCACCAGAACAAGGGGACACAGTCTCAAGTTGTGTCAGGGGAGGTTTAGACTCGAGGTGAGGAAAAAGTTCTTCACTGAGCGAGTCATTCGTCATTGGAATGGGCTGCCCAGGGAGGTGGTGGAGTCGCCGTCCCTGGAGGTGTTCAAGGGGAGATTGGACGTGGCGCTTGGTGCTATGATCTAGTTGTGAGGTCTGTTGGAACAGGTTGGACTTGATGATCCTTGGGGTCTCTTCCAACCTTAGTTACTGTGATACTGTGATACTGTGATGATTCTGTGATTTTATGATCCCAGTACAGACTGGGACTCAGTGAAGTAAAACTGGATCCCCTCACCCCCTCCAAGTACCACCTGGATCTCTCCCAGTGCAAAATGGATACTCTGAGCCCCTCCCAGGACAGACTGAACTCCATCCCAGTACAGGATGCATCCACAGACCTCCTTTCAGCACACACTGTGCTCTCTCCCAGGACAAACTGGACCCATCCCAGTTCACTTTGCAACCTCTTCTTGTAGAAATCAGATCTCATGGTCTCCTCCCAGTCTAGACTGGGCCATGTGCCAACACAAACTGCTTTGCTCGGAGCTCACAGAGGGTCTATGACCTGTCCCAAAGCAGAGATCCAGGCCTTACCACTGCTGGCTCCATTGGAAAGAGCAAATCCCTCTCCTTGCCTTTCAGGCCTGTCCACACCCCCCCCCCCACTCCTGCTGTCTGCTGCCTCACACCATTTCTGCTGTCCACAGGAAGAAGCAGCTCATGGGACCCACACACAAATGTCTGAGTGTCCCTGTTTGTTCTGCATGGTGCTCTGGCACTCCAGAGAGATGTCCTGCATCACTGATTGCCCAGGTAGGACATCACAGGGTCATCAAATCACAACAGTGTAGCTGAGCTCTGATGAAATAGGACTGGACCCAGCATGGGTCCTTGCAGAGCACCATTGGTCACTGACAGTCATCAAGACCTTGTGCTGTGGCAATGGTAGCAATAAGCAGTGTAAGCAATCTGGCAGTACAAGCTTCGAGCCTGACATGGTGGTAGGCCATGCTCAGCATAAGCACAGAAGTAGCTAGCAGCTTAGCAACAGTGCTGTGCCTGCAGCATGTAACTAAAGCAGGGCACTGGTAGCTATAAACACAGAGAGTTATCTGGGAATAAGAGTATGCATATATTGATCAACAACCTCATGTGATATTAGCTTAACCAATGGCGTATAACAGTAGGACATGTGGACAGTTGTGGAGAGCCAATGAAACTTATGCCAACTATGCTCTGTGAGCTGTAGAGGTTCCTTAATTAATCTGAACAATACTTAGATCATATTGGTCATCCGTATTGATTCCGTACTCCGTCATCAACAACTGGCACCCAAACTCCTGGGTGGGACCCTTGGACTACGATGCTGCTCAACCCAGCATAAGAGGTACGCTCTGAGAGGGGATGGAAAGCCGGTCGGATCAGCACTGCCCCGGCAGTGGAGAAATAAGCAGTGTGTGCTCAGAGAAGGAAGAGAATCTCACCAGGATCCGGTGAGCAGACAGGGAGGAAATGGGTGTAGAACTCAGTAAAGAAGAAGAGGCTGTGCTAAAAGTCCTCCAAAGCATCCTCTCCATGAGAGGTATTACTTACGATTCTGGGATTTTAAAAGGGCTATTAGCCTGGGCCTGGGATCAAGGTCTTATCCCCACAGTAAAAGAAGTTTTTACTTCCGAAGCCTGGGACAAAATTGGAGCCTGGCGGTGGGATGAGGTGTCTAAAGGCTTGAAAGGAGCTTTTTGCTATAGCACCCTGTGGCACATTGTCACATACACTGCAATCTATGAAAGCAGAAAAGTTTACTCTCGATTCAGCTGCTGTGGCATTGGTTCTAACCGAGACCAAAAAGGGAGATTCAGAAGGCTCCACACCCTCCACCCTCCACCCCCCCAGCCCTCCACCCCCCACCAATCATCTGCTGCTTTGTCAGCATCCTCATCACAGTTTCAATTACCCACTATTCCTCCTTCTACGTGAATTGGAGATCCCCATCCTGGTGGCCCTGGTGGCCGTCCCCATGGCGGTGGCCCTGGTGGTGGCCCTGGCAGCAGCCCAGGCAGCAGCCCCAGCAGTGGCCCCAGGAGATCCCAGCAGCTGTCCCCACAGCGGCAGCCCCAGTGGTGGCCACGGCAGTGGCCCCAGAGGTCCCAGCAGCCCCAGCAGCTCCGGCTCCGCTTCCCTCCCTGCCCTCTTAAATCCCAGACATTAGCAGCAGATGATATCACTGCAACAGGGAATACAATCAAATTCTGAAGGGACAGTAGTGTAAGGGATCGGGAGGTGGTAGGACAGGGAACCAATCCAGTGCTGCGTCAGTGGAGAGGTATCGTGAAAGACATCCAGGTGATTCAGATTCCTGGGCCATCAATTGATAAGGCAGACCCCACCCAATGATATCAATGCATAACCTTGCCTCAAGGCATGCAGAATTCTCCCACCCTGTGCCAAATGCATGTGGCTTGGGCTTTGTCCCCATTTAGACAGACTCATCATGACTTTCACACCTATCATTATATGAATGACAGTCTAATTGCAGGAAAAAAGTTAGATCCTAAGACAATACTCCCTGAGCTTCAACCCATATTAGAAATCAGAGGGTTGAAAATAACACCACATCAGACCTTGCAATCTCTTGATAGATGGGACAAATGCTTGCAATGCCGCAGAAGCCATGCCTCGGCAGTCAGCAGACCCTTTTACACAGGTTGTACACTGCTGACCCAACTCAGTTGGAGCAGGACTTTTGCTAGATCAGATCAGGCAAATGCAACTTGCTGATGAGGCTTTACAATTAAGTTCAGGATTAGCGATCAAAGCGTGGTCAAGAATCCAGGATGATAAATCTGATCCTGCGCTGATCACTACTCGTGCAGGTCCAACAGGGCCATTTGGTTCCTTTGTTGATAGCTTACATATGGCATTCAATACTAGTCCAGATGTTGACTCACGATATGAAGGTTAAAAATGTTGGCTGCTTCTGGCATTTGACAATGCTAACAAAAACAAAACTAAAAATTAAAACAAACAAAACAAAAAATTAAATGGAAAACTATATTAAAAAATAGATTTAGAAACAACAAAAAATAGATTAACACATAAAATTTTACAAAAATAGATAAATAAATAGATAAGTAATGAAAATAAAAACTAACTTTAAAAACATTTTTAAAATTAATTAAATTTTCAAAATAAATGAGATTAAAATTTTAAAAATTAGATAAAATTTAAAAATACAAAGAATAGTAAAAAATTATAGATAAAAAATATATATCATGAAAAAGAAATTTTAAAAAAATACATTAAAAAGGTATAAAAAATAAATTAAAAATTAGATTTAAAATACTGAATAAAGAAAAATTAAATTAAAAATAAGAAAAAATAAAAAATAACATTAAAAAATAAAAAAAAAATAAAATAAAAAAGAAAAACTAAAATAAAATTGATAAAAATTAAAATTGAAATTAGATTTAAAAAATAAAAATAAAACAATAATAAAATATAATAAAACATATAATAATATTTTAAAATAGATTAATTTTTAAAAATCAAAACCATGAGCAAAATAAAATAAAAATAAATTAATACAAAATTTTTAATTAAAAAAAAATTAGAATTGATTAAAATTTTTAAAAATTAAAAAATTGAAATAAAAAATAGATTAAATAAAACAAACATACACAGAATAAAAAATTAATTAAAATTAAAACCTAATAAGATAAAATATGGAAAAAGTAATTAATTTTAAAAAAATGAATAAAAATTGGATTAAAAAAATTAGGCTTAAAAACTACACTTAAAAAAATTTAAAAATACTAAGAAAAATTAAAAAATAGAATTAAAAATAAAATAAAAATTTTTAAAATCTAGCAAAATAAAAAATAATAAAATTCAAAAAAAGTTTGCAAAATACATAAAAACCTATAGCTAAGGGTTTTAGTGATACCAACAAGAACTAACTACCCCATGTCAACTGCAATCATCACAATAAACAATGGCAGAAGAAATAAGAACATGAAAGAACAGCGTTTCCCATGAAGTCAAACATTGATCACAGAAACTGTTATGATAATCTGAGATCAAAAGCATCAATCAGAAGAATGTACAAAAACCCCCATCTGAATTAGGACTGACTATTATGATTGATTGATTGATTGTTGTGTGAGTAGAGAAAATGTTCCTATGGATTTATGTTACCTCACCAGTTTGTCACCCAGACACAGGTATTGTCCTCACCCTGGACTTAGCACTGCTATGGACACATCTGGATGCTTGGTGTCTGGATCTGAGGCTCTGCAGTCTGAAGCAGAAGCAAGGAACTGTAGAAACTGCAGAGGAGATCTGCCAGGATGGGGGTTGACATCTCTGCGGAGAGGATGAGGGACCTGGGCTGCTTCTGCCTGCTGAATGGAGGCTCAGGCCACTGCCAGAGCAGTGTGCACATGGCTGAAGGGTGGTTTCAGAGAGGATGGAGCTCTTCTGGGGAGTGGGAAGAGACCAAAACCTCCACAAAATGCAGCTTGGAAGGTTCACACTGGAGATGAGGCCAAAGAAAAATTCCTGGAAGGGCAGAGCTGCTATGCATGAGTCCATCCAGGGGGTCAGGAAACGGCAGGGAGGACCTGAGACAGCTCAGGGAAGCGGATGGATATGGCAGGGGAAGAGCTGAGGGGGAAGCAAGAATGATGTCAGCAGCCTGAAGGGAAAGACCCTGCAGGCATGGGACAGCAATAGAACAGGCATGGGACAGTGTAGCAGAGGCTGCAGTAGGGATGGCCAAGGGCTCTGGCAAGGCTGAGAGGCCCAACAGGACCAAGGGCTTTGTCCCCTTGGCTCTGGTAGTTGCCTCTGCCACCAAGGCCTGTGAGGAGAAACTTGGCTTTGAGGTTCTTCTATTGCAAGGGCAGTGGTCAGGGCTTGGCCTTTCTGCTTCCTAGACAAAAGGCAAATTTTTCTGCCCTGTACTTTGCCTTTGTCTCCCTGCAATCCTGGCCTCTAACAAGCTGCTCTAACGAGTCCCTGGGGAGCCTTTGTCCAGTAACAAGCCTCAGTGAGGCCAATCAGTGCTTCAAGGTATTTTGGAGTTTGCTTCTGCCTTGGACTTGTTGAGAGGCTTCTGGGCAGTACCTTTGCAGAGTCTCCTGGCAGTACCTGAGGATGATGTAATCAGCCCCAAATACTCCATGGGGCTCATTAAATACTGCTGAAACTCTAATTATTGCCAAGGTTTCTGCAGCTAATTGGAGAGGTTTTTATTGCACAAAGTATCTGATAAGAAGTATTTTTAAAGGTACATTTCATTCCTTTTCAGCAGGAGTTGTCTCTTGCAAGCAAACCATAGCAATCCTGTCAGGATCTTACCCTGGTCACTGCTCATCCTCACTCCCCACTGCCCCAGCAGAGCCCAGAGCCACAGGTGAGGGACAGGATCTGCCTTGCCAGGGGCTGGGGCTCAGGGCTTGGCCCTTTGGATCAATGAAACCCCCTCCATGTTTCCTCAGCGGCAGAGCCACCTTGAGCTGCTTGTCCTGACCTGTCAGCACTGCCTCAGTTCTCTGCTCTCACCACAGCCTGGAGATGCTTCAGTGCCTCCAGTGATGCTTCCCTTGCATCCACTGTCTCCTTCTGCTCTAACCAGACCCTGGTGGACCCTTTACCAGTATGCTTCACTGGGACCCATAAGAGTAGAAGAAACTTCAGAGTTTGAATCTGACTTTGACTTCTGGAGAGGTTTCATCAGCTTCCTCTCAGTCCCTTGAGGTTTACAGGACACCAAAAGCCAGCAGAGGAGGTATTAAAACACCTTGGGCTAGTCCTCTGCTGCCCTGTTGGGCCAGGCATCTGGGCTGGAAGGAGATGCTGGCAAGCAGGCAGCACTGCAGGAGACAGCTCTGGCCAGGAGCAGCTCCTCTGCACAGCACAGCAGGGCTGAGGACACTGCCAGAAGATCTCAGGGAGAATGAGAAGGCAGAGAGAGCTTCAGGTGGCCAGGACTGGGAGGGTGACTGAGAGCTCACTGGAAGAGAAGTCACTGCAGTCACTGACACAGTGAGGCTGTGGGTGCAGGACACTGCAGCTGTAGCTCCTGCAGGCATCTCCATTTCTGTCAGCTGATGCCTCAGCTGAAGGCTCCTGGTGTGTGCACACAGAAGGAGGACCAAAGCCCTTCCGTTCCATCCTGAGAGCAGCAGTGAGAAGAGCTGGGTAAGAAGGCTTCACCCCCATCCCCTCTGCCTTTCTCTCTTCCCTTCACTGTCTCTGCAGCACTGCAGGCCTGCTCCCTGGTTCTCCACCTCTCCATGTCTGTGGTGGTTTTAGACAATGCCGTTAAAATTTAGATTACAGATTTGAGCAGAAAAGTAGAAAACAAAATAAATAGATCACTCTTGGGTTTGATAAGGAAAAGAAAAGATTATTCTAAACAAAATTCATTGGATAAATATCTGGAATCAGAGGAGCTGTACCATAACAATTCTCTCTCTTCTCTTCTCGATCTCAGCTTTTTTGCTTCGCTCATGGAGAGATCACCTGCTTTGGCTGGCCCTTGGCTAAGTCCTAACTCACTGCTTTTCTTTCTCTCTCCACTCCTCCCTTCTCTCTTTGGAACAGAGGGGGTAGGGGGTAGGGATCAGTGAGCAACAGCTTCTCTGGTCTCTGACCAGTGGGGTTTCATGTCATTTGCTAATTGTAACTACCTGTCTACTATTGTCACTCATGTATGCTTTTGCTACCTGTTCATTGCATTCCATTGTAGAGTGTAGCTCTTGCTTGTCAATACAGCTTCATTTGCTTCTAACTGAAGCTGCTCTGGCAAAGATAATGCTGGGGGAAATTTCAACCCACCCACAATGGGACTCTTGTTCTCTGGGATTGGGCTGTGGTCACTTTCTGATTCTGACTCCAGAGGAATCTTCATGGAATTCTGGGTCCCTGCTGCATTGAAGCTGGATGAACTCTGCCATGGGTTGGAGTGGATGGGACTGAGCTGATCCATTCCTCATGCAGCTCAGGGACAGGGGTTACAATGAGGCTGAGAGAAGTGTGCCCTAACTTGTCACTGCCTTTCCCTCCTTGGACAGGTCTCCATGGCCAGAGGCAGCGATGGCCAACAGCAGCTCCATCACCCACTTCCTCCTCCTGCCTTCTCAGGCACAAGGCAGCTGCAACTCCTGCACTTCTGCCTCTTCCTGGCCATCTACCTGGCTGCCCTGCTGGCAATGGCCTCATCATCAGCACCATAGCCTGGGACCACCACCTCCACACCCCCCATGTACTTCTTCCTCCTCAATCTTGCCCTCCTTGACCTTGGTGCCATCTCCACCACTGTCCCCAAGTCCATGGCTAATTCCCTCTGGGACACCAGGACATCTCCTATGCAGGATGGTGCTGCACAAGGTATTTCGTGCTTTCACTTTTTCATTTCAGCAGAGTATTTTCTCCTCACCACCATGTCCTAGGATCGCTACATTTGCCATCTGCAGACCCCTGCACTATGAGACCCTCCTGGGCAGCAGAGTTTGTCTCCACCTGGCAGCAGTGTCTGGGCCTGTGGCTTCCTCTATGCTCTGCTGCACACAGCCAATACATTTTCAGTGCCCCTCTGCCAGGGCAATGCTGTGGAGCCAGTTCTTCTGTGAAGTCCCCCAGATCCTCAAGCTCTCCTGCTCCACATCCTACCTCAGGAACTTTGGCTTCTTGTGGTCAGTGCTGCTGTTCATTGTTTGTCTGTTTTGTGTTTGATTGTGGGTGTCCTATGTGCAGATCTTCAGGGCAGTGCTGAGGATCCCCTCTCAGCAGGGACGCCACAAAGCCTTTGCCACCTGCCTCCCACACCTGGCTGTGGTGTCTCTGGTTACATGCACTGGCTCTTTGCCAACTGAAGCCTTCCTCCATCTCCTCCATCCCTTAGATATTCTAATTACAGTTCTGTACTCAGTGTTGCCTCCAGCAGTGAACCCTCTCATCTACAGCCTGAGGACAAAGAGCTCAAGGATGACCTGAGGAAAATGACCACTGGATGCTTTCAGAAGCAATAAACAGTGTTGTCCTGTCTGATGTTACCCAGAGGCTGCAGCCATGAGGAGCTGAGCTCCCTGGGTGCTCAACATAATAAAAGATCCTGCAGGGAGTTGTTTCTCTGTGTTCCTTCCTCCAAGGCTTCTGTGGAGCTGCAGGGCAGTGCCTGTGTGCAGAGGTGGAGGGGCAGCGTGCCGGCACAGCAGCAGTGCCAGGGAGTCCCAGAGCTTGGGCTGTCCTCAGCTGCTCTTTCTTCCTTTCCACCCTCTCCTGCTGAGCCTCAGTGCTGGGGCAAGGCCTGAGTGCTCTGGCAGCTTGGGCACCTTGGGATCCTGATCCCCTTCCTGTAGAGATTCAGCCCTTTAACCCTCCCAGTACACATGTGGCCTCATCCCAGTAAAAGTTTGACCACATTGACCTCCTCCTCTGCAGTCTGGGTCCCATCCCAGTACAGAAAGTGTGCCCTGGCTCCCTTCTGTAAGGAAAAATTCTCTTGATTTAGAAGTTCCTGTTCACAATGGAGACAGGAGTTTAGTGAAGCTTTATTTGAGTAAAGGGAGAGTCCACAGGACAATCCCTGGTGGGGTCTCTCAAGTTGCTGGGAGTCACAGCTCCCCTTTTATCCTGAATCCCTGGATGCAAATTTCCCTCTGCCTTTCCCCACTGGCTCCTTTGTTGTTTATGCACATAGATCAGGGGAACTGTCTGGTTCCCCCCTTCCTCTTCCTACCTTCTTCAGACAACTATTCCTCTGTAAAGACACTGATTACTTTTAATCCCATCATTTCCCTGTGCCAGCTACATCTGTTCCAGTACAAACTGCACACCTTCATGTCCTCTCAGTACAGTCTGGGCCCTGTCCCAGTCCAAACAGGGTCACTTCAATCCCTCCAAGTACACATTAGGCCTTGTCCCAATACAAACTAGAAGCCCTTATCCCCTCCCAGTGCAGACTGGACTCCATTCCCTTGCATCCCTTGGGCCCCTTCCCAGTCCCAGCTGCACCCATCCCAGCACAAACTGGATATGCTGATCCCAGTGAGGTGTGGCCTCATCCTAGTACAAATGGGATCCCATTGCTGTCTCCCAGTACAGTCTGAGTCCCATCCCAGTACAAAGCGCTGATTCCATCCCAGTACAGACCAGGACGCATCTCTGTGCACACTGATATCCTGATGCCATCCCAGTTCAGACTGGGGCCCCCTCCAGGTACAAACGGAATCTCTTTGATGTCTCCCAGTACAGACTGGGCCTCATTCCAGTACAAGCTGAACCCCCTGGTCCCCTCCCAGGACAGACATGGCCTCCTTCCAGCACCAACTGGATCATCTGGCTCTATCCCAGTACACACTGAGTCCCATTCCAGTACAAAGTGGATTCCCTGATCCCCTCACAGTACCTACTGCATCCCTCCCTGTGTTAACTGTATCCTGACTCCAACCCAGTAGAGACTGCTCCATTATAAACTGCATCCCTGATCCCATCCCATTATAACTGAAGACCTGTCCCAGGAACACAGAGTTGCCCCTGGTGTCTCCCTAACTGATCCATGCAGTGAGGACAGAGTCTGCTCACAGCACTGGCTTGGTCACAAATCCAAACCACAGTACCAGAGGAGCTGCTGTGAAGTAGAATACATAGAATACATAGAATAAACCAGGTTGAAGAGACCTTCAAGATCATCGCGTCCAACCCATCAACCAATCCAACACCGCCCAAACAACTAACCCACGGCACCAAGCACCCATCAAGTCTTCTCCAGAAAACCTCCAAGTGATGGCGACTCTACCACCTCCCAGGCAGCACATTCCAATGGGCAATCACTCTCTCTGTATAGAACTTTTTTCTAACATCCAGCTGAACCTCCCCTGGCGCAGCCTGAGACTGTGTCCTCTTGTTCTGGTACTGGTTGCCTGGGAGAAGAGACCAACATCCATCTGTCTACAACCTCCCTTCAGGTAGTTGTAGAGAGTAATAAGGTCACCCTCTGAGTCTCCTCTTCTCCAGGCCTAAGCAACCCCAGCTCCCTCAGCCTCTCCTCGTAGGGCTTATGTTCCAAACCCCTCACCAACTTTGTTGCTCTTCTCTGGACTCGTTCCAGTAAGTCAACCTCCTTCCTAAACTGAGGGGCCCAGAACTGGACACAGTACTCGAGGTGCAGCCTAACCAGTGCAGTGTACAGGGGCAGAATGACCTCCCTGCTCCTGCTGGCCACACTGTTCCTATACAGGCCAGGATGCCATTGGCCCTCTTAGCTGCCTGGGCACACTGCAGGCTCATGTTCAGTCTACCGTCGACCATCACCCCCAGGTCCCTCTCTGCCTGGCTGCTCTCCAGCCACTCTGACCCCAGCCTGTAGCTCTGCATGGGGTTGCTGTGGCCAATGTGCAGAACCCGGCACTTGGATGTGGTTCAATCTCATGCCCTTGGACTCTGCCCATCTGTCCAGCCTGTCGAGGTCCCTCTGCAGAGCCTCTTCACCCTCCAGCAGATCAACTCCTGCTCCCCAGCTTGTGTCGTCAGCAAATTTACTGATGATGGACTCGATGCCCTCGTCCAGATCATCAATAAAGATGTTAAAGAGCATGGGGCCCAGTACTGATCCCTGGGGCACACCACTAGGTGACCTGGCTGCCAGCTTGGATGTGGCACCATTCACTACCACTCTCTGGGCTCGGCCCTCCAGCCAGTTCCTAACCATCTCAGTGTGCTCCCATCCAAGCCATGGGCTGACAGCTTGGCCAGGAGTTTGCTATGGGGAACGGTGTCAAAGGCCTTGCTGAGGTCCAGGTAGACTACATCCACAGGCCTCCCCACATCCACCAGGCAGGTCACCTGATCATAGAAGGAGATCAGGTTGGTCAGGCAGGACCTGCCCTTCCTAAAACCCATGCTGGCTGGGCCTGATCCCTTGGCCATCCTCTAAGTGTTGTGTGAAGTAAATTAACTCCATCAAGGCCAAAACCAGGATGATCTCCCCCTTATTGCATACCCTTATGTGGTGAAGGCACATTATGCCCAGAATTATGCCCAGATATTGAAACTTGTCCTAGCACATGGACAAGTTCCCCTTCCTTTCATGAGGGGAACAAAGACCAAGGTGGCACAGATCCCTGCACACACCCATGGCATGGGATGCTGGTGCTGATACCAAGCATGGCATAATTCCAGCTTCACGCCTCCCATAGGCTGCAGCCGGTTGTTTACGAGAGTGCCCATTGGCCACATCCAGCCTCGAGGAACCTATCAGTATTATCCCAGCTTGTAGATACGTTGCCTTCTTTCACTTTGTTCTCTCTCCTTGCTTGAGACTGAGCTCATGCCATAGCCTTTGCTATTAAGCCTGAAGCCAGGCAGGCCTGTTGAGCCTCAGCCCTGAGAGTATCTCCAGAGGAGAGACCAACACTGAGAGCCTGAGAAGTTACAGCACTGTGTTGCCAGCCTCACCGGCTGGAAGAGCCCGACGTGCCTTCAAGAGGACTGGACCCCCGAGGGTAAGATCTGCCCAGTTGCCGGGGAAGGGACTTAGCCAAGTCTGGCAGTGCAAACATCTGCCTCAGCCTGAAGCAGCAGACTGGCAAGAGGCACTACCCTGTGTGTCTGCTTGGAGGGCAGGAGCAGTGTCAGGTTCATGCCTGTATAACCCAGCCATAGCGGGAGAGGAGTCACCATTTCTGCTGCTCCATGCGCTGTGAATCTCAAGGGAATCCAGAGCACCGTTCATGCCCTGTGCACCAAAGCCAGGACCAATCTGTCCAAGTCCCTCTGCAGAGCCTCCCTACCCTCATGCAGATCAACTCTGCCACCTAACTTGGTGTCATCTGCTGACTCACTGCTGACTCACTCTGTGTCTTCATCAAGGTCATCAATAAAGATGTTCAACAGAAGTGGTCCCAACACTGAGCCCTGAGGCACACCACTTGTGACCTGCCTCCAGCTGGACTGAACTCCACTGAGCACCACTCTTTGGGCCTTTCACCCAGCCAGGGCTGTATCCAACACATCATTGCTCATCCAAGCCAGGAGCAGCCACTTTGCCCAGGAGAATTCTGTGGGGAGCAGTGCCAAAGGCTTTTGGAAAGTCTAGGGAGACAATAGCCACAGCCTTGCCCTCATCCAACAGTCACTCATCCTGTCAGAGAAGGAGATCAGGTGGGTCAGGCAGGACCTGCCCTTCCTAAACCCATGCTGACTGGGCCTCATCCCCTGCTTGTCCTCTCCAGGTCATGTAATGGTGCTGGAGATGCTCTGCTCCATGCCCTGCCCTGCTACTGAGCTCACACTGCCAGCTCTATAGTTTCCTGGATCCTCCTTTCTTCCTTTCTTGGAGCTGGGTGTCACATTTGCTCCTCTCCAATACCCTGGGACCTCCCTAGTGAGCCAGGACTCCAGGTCAATAATTGTGGTGGTGAGAGAAGGTTCAGTCCTCCCGCCCCCACAAAGAAAGGAACCACGGCTGACTCAGTTGGAGAAGCAGAGATGAATTAAAGCTATACTTACAAGCTGGATGAAATGCAGTGAATATATACACAATATACAGTATTTACAATGTATACAGAAATAGACAGCAAAGAAAGTAATACAGAACAAAACTCCATCCTCCAGACAGAGGAGGGTTCCCCCCACATACCCTCTGTCTCCCCCTACCTCCTTTTTAAAAGGGTTAGAGAGAGAGAAAAGGTCATTATTAAGGAGGAATTCTGTTAGCTCAAAGCACATGCAAGAATTAGGTTTTTTTTCTTACCTGTTATCAAGGTTAGCTCCCACAGCTGTTGCTCAGAAGCAGACAGGCTGAAAAGGCAGAACAGACTGGAACTCAAACTGAACTAAAACTTGCATTCTACCAATCTACCAATGAAATTTATTTAGACCTATCTTTGTTTTCAAAACATTCAGCCAGAGTGTTCCAGCAACTGTCCCTTTCTTAAAGGCACAGCCTGAAACGGTCATGGATGTCCTCTGTGATGAGCAAGACTGGACAGCTGGTAACAATGGCTGAGGAGAAGGCTGAGCTACACAACCACTTTTTGCTTCAGTCTTCCCTGGCAGCTTCTCTCCTCACATCTCCTCAGCCGTTGGACCTCAAGGTGAGGACCGTGGGTCAAAGCCTGTGGAATCCTGATCTAAATCCCTGCATTGGTTGTAACCAGCTGTTTGGGTTTGACTTGTGAAGTCAAATCCCACAGCCTGAGCTCATGATTCACCAGAACTGGTGAAGGAATTTCAAACTGCTGCTGCTGCTGCCTTCAAGCTCTACAGGAGCCACAGTGCCTTGGGAAAGCACTGCCCCTGAAATCCCTGCACCCAAACTCTGAGTCACAAACCAGGGACCAAGTCTGGCACTAGGGTTCGATTTAACCCCAGACAGGCTTCTCTCTCAAGTTGTTGAGAGAGTGAGGGAGTCCATTCAGAGCCTTGTGAGTCAACAGAAGAGCTTCCTTGAAGCCTTTCTTCCCAGGCTCCATGTAAAATCCTTCCAGCCCCAAGGAGATTTTCCTTTCACAATCTTTCTAATCCTCCCCCAAACTGATTTTCCTCTGCAGGATTCTCCCAAGGTGAACGTGACAGAGTGACTCTTGGCACCAAATTGAACCTGTTGAAGTCTCTGTTCCCTTTGCTGAATTCCATCCAATTCATTCCAGTGTCTCAGATTCTCCTCCTGCCTCAGCAGAACTCATTGCTGCTTTGCTCTTCTGAGGGAGGTGCCTTTGGGATTAGAGTAGATTTGCCCAAGCCATTGCCATTCATGGCCAGGAATGGCAACAATTTCCTTTGTATGGGGTGCAGGGCCTAGGGGAGATGCAAACACCTCCATGGTGTAGGGAGGTAGCTGCAGCCCTGTGGAGAAGGGGTTGGGGATATTGGAATCAGAGAATCCTGGAATAGTTTGGATTGGAAGAGATGGAACAGAGCATCGAGTCCAACCCCCTGACCATGGCCAGGGACATTTCCCACTAGGGTGGGTTGCTGAAATTCCTGACATTGGAGACTTCCAGGGCATCCCCTTCTCTGGGCAGCCTGTTCCAGTGTCCTGCCACTCTCCTTGCAAACCATTTCTTCCTTCTATCCAATCTCAGTCTCCTCTTTCAGTTCAAATCTTCTGCCCTTTGTCCACCCACTACAGCACTTGGTCAAAAGTCTCTTTGTTGTCCTATGAGCACCACATCTCCATCTGCAAAGACCTTGGAGAGTGCCCAGAGATCTCCCAAGATGTGCTTGGGAGGCCTCAGGCACATGGCCAGTAGACAGAGGCTGAAGGCCATGGGCTCAGTGGTGTGAAGAGTGAGGAGAGGAGCAGAGCAGCCTGAGAGTGCGTGGGGAGTGGTTTGAGACATGGAGAAGCTTTTCTGCACAGTGACAAAGTGCAAGAGAAAGAAACAAAGCCACAAAGTGCAGCTGGGGAGGTCCAGACTGGAGATGAGGAGAAAGAAATGTCCCTGCCAGGGCAGTGCTGTGGTGCAAGATGTCACCCAGCAGGAGCCTGTACCAGCTCAAGGCGCTGTGATCCAAACAAAAGCCAGGGAGGATGGAGAAGAGCAGCAATGGAAGGTGCCAGCAAGGTGGGGCAGCTGGGTGGGTGACTCCAGCCTGCAGGGAAAGAGGCTCAGCTGATGCAGCAGCAGAGGACAGCCTGAGGGGCAGATGACAGAGGGCTGTGCAAGAGCTGAAAGGCTCCTGGCAGAGCCAAGCTCTTCCTGCCTTTGCTTCTGGCTGTGCTCTGTGCCACTGATGCCTCTGAGGAGACAACTCCTCCTTCCAGCCCTGGGGCCTCATTGCCTCCTTGTCCATCCTCAGGAGCCTGGGAGAGGTTGTGCCATAGTCCTGCCCTTGGCATTGGTCCTCTCCACATCCCACTGCTCCAGGAATCACCCTGAGGGATGAGTGAGGGACAGGATCTGCCTGTCCAGGGGCCAGGGCTCAGGGCGTGACCCTTTGCATTAATGAAACACCTCCAGGTTTGCTCAGCATCAGAGACATCTTCCTCTGCTTGTCCTGACCTCTCAGCACTGCCTCCAGTTCTCTGCTCCAGCCACAGCCTGCAGACACTTTCCCAGCAGTGTCCTCACTGGGACCCATCAACAAGAGAAGAAACCTCAGAGTTTGAAAGTGACTTCAACTTCTGGAGAGGTTTCACCATCTCCCTCTCAGTCTCTGATGTTTACCTGGCACCAAAGCCACCAGAGGGTCATTAAAATGCCCTTGGGTTGGTCCTCTGCTGCTCAGCTGGGCTGAGCTCCGTGGCTGGAGGGAGCTGCTGGAAAGTAAGCAGCAATTAAAAGTGTCAGCTGTGCCCAGGAGCAGCTCCTCTGCTCTGCACAGCAGGGCTGAGGGCACTGCCAGTGGATCCCAGTGAGATGAAGAAGGCAGAGAGCTTGGAGGTGTCCAGGAGGGTGACTGAGAGCTGACAGGAGAAGTCACTGCAGTCCCTGACACGGTGAGTCTGTGGGGGCAGGGCAGTGCAGGTGCAGCTCCTGGAGGCATCTCCAGCTGGCACAGCCACAGCCGGTGGGGGCTGGAAGGAAATCTTCCTGGCAGAGGCTCTTTCAGGCTTTTCTGAAGAGCTGTGGAGCCCTGGGGTGCAGGCAGGGGTGGTCAGGGCTGTCC
>NW_026530733.1:0-23141 GCF_014839835.1 Dryobates pubescens
GGTCCCAGTCACATCCCTGGGTGCCGAACGGGCTCAGAACGGAGGATTTCGGTTAAATTCGCGACCCCAGGCGCAGAATGGGCTCAGAACGGAGGATTTTGGGTCTGGATCGTGTCCCCAGGCGCAGCTTGGGCTCAGAACGGAGAATTTAGGTTAAATTCGCGACCCTGGGCGCAGAATGGGCTCAGAACGGAGGATTTTGGGTCCCAGTCGCGTCCCCACGCGCAGCTTGGGCTCAGAACGGAAGAGTTTGGTTAAATTCGCGACCCCAGGTGCAGAATGGGCTCAGAATGGAGGATTTTGGGTCTGGATCGCGGCCCCGGGCGCAGAATGGGCTCAGAAGAGAGGATTTAGGTTAAATTCGCGTCCCCGGGCACGCAATGGGCTCAGAATGGAGGATTTTGGGTCTGGATCGCGTCCCCAGGCGCAGCTTGGGCTCAGAACGGAGGATTTCGGTTAAATTCGCGACCCCGGGCGCAGAATGGGCTCAGAACGGAGGATTTTGGGTCTGGATGGCGGCCCCGGGCACAGAATGGGCTCAGAACGGAGGATTTTGGGTCTGGATGGCGGCCCCGGGCGCAGCCTGGGCTCAGCAGGAGGCTCTGGGCCGCGGGGGCAGGCAGCGGGGGCAGGCAGCGGGGGCGGCGCGGCGCGGGCAGGCCCCTCCCCGCGGTACTTACTCTGCTCCTCACCTCTCCTGCCTCTGATTTTTGGGGGGGTTTCTATTGTTTTAAGCCTTTTTTTGGTGGCCTGCTGTCCGTTTTGGGGTGATTCAAGGCTGGTTTAGGCTGGTTGAGGTTGGGGGGTGGAGGGGAGGGGGGAGAGAGAGAGAGAGAGGGAGGGAGGGAGAAGCAGCACCCGGAGCGGGTCCCTGCCCTGCGGCACCTCCAGCTTTGGGGATAAAACCTGGGAAAATGGTTAAGAGGAGCCTCCCCCCACCCTTCCTTTCCCCAAGCTGATTGGGTTTTGGGGGGAAGCCAACCATTTTTTGCTCAAAATCCCAATTTGAGGGGGGAGGGCCCTGGGCCAGCAGCAGTTTGGGGCAGTTTGGGGTTTTTTCTGGGGCAGGTTTTTGTTGGTCTCCCAATTTGTGGCTCAAAGGAGGTTGAGGCTGGGGGGAGGGGTGTGGAGGGGGGGTGGAACTGTTGGGGGGGGGGGGGAAGCAGCAAAACAGCAAAACCCACCCTTGGGGGGAGGGGGGGGCCCTGGGCTGTCCCTGTGGCACCCAAATCCAGTCAGAATCGGTCAACTTTGGGGTGAAAGCGGCAGAAATACCCTTCTGTGGCTCCGTCCCTACTCTTCTGCAGACCCTTTCTTGGCCTTTTTGGCCTAAAATCTGCTGCTCTGAAGCTTCAGCTCCTGCTGGGAGGCTCAGGCCTGGCTTGGGGTGGGGGGAAAAGGGGGGTCTGGAAAAAAAAACCCTGCAGACACAGCCCCCACCCCCCCAGTCAGTGCCTTCTGGGGTCAAACAGCCCTGGTTTGGGGGTGGGGGAGGGGAGGAACCGGGGGGGCAGGGTTGGGGGGGGGGTTTGGCAGCGCAGGGGTGAGGGGCACTGGGGGGTAGGGGGGTGGGGTCGGGTCGGAGGGGCACCGGGGAGGGTTGGGGGGGGCACAAAGCTGCCACACGGCACGGCGGGGGGGGGGGGGTCCCACTGCTTCCCCCCCTCCACGGCGCAACCACGGCCCCAAAACCGGCCCAAAGTGCCCCAAAACCGGCCCCAAGCGCCCCCAAAATGGCCCAAAACCGGCCCAAAGAGCCCCAAAACCGGCCCCAAGCGCCCCCAAAATGGCCCAAAACCGGCCCAAAGAGCCCCAAAACCGGCCCCAAGCGCCCCCAAAATGGCCCAAAACCGGCCCAAAGAGCCCCAAAACCGGCCCCAAGCGCCCCCAAAATGGCCCAAAACCGGCCCAAAGAGCCCCAAAACCGGCCCCAAGCACCCCCAAAATGGCCCAAAACCGGCCCAAAACGCCCCAAACCCCCAGAAGTGGCCCCCAAAATGGCCCAAAACCTGCCCCAAACCCCCAAAATGGCCCAAAATGCCCCCAAAACAGCCCAAAATGCCCCCAAAACCAGCCTCCAGCACCCCCAAAATGGTCCAAAACCGGCCCAAAACGCCCCCAAACCAGCCTCCAGCACCCCCAAAATGGTCCAAAACCGGCCCAAAACGCCCCCAAAATGGCCCAAAACCTGTCCCAAGCGCCCCCAAAATGGCCCAAATCCGGCCCAAAATGCCCCCAAACCAGCCTCCAGCACCCCCAAAATGGCCCAAAACCGGCCCAAAATGCCCCCACAATGGCCCAAAATGCCCCCAAACCGGCCCCAAACGGCCCAGAACCGGCCCCACCTGCCCCCAAACCGGCCCCAAACGCCCCTAAGCGGCCCAAAGGGTCCAAAACACCCAAAACTGGCCCAAAATGCCCCAAACCCGGCCTGAAACACCCCAAAAATGATCCCAATCCCTTTGCCCTGCCCCCTCCCCCTGGCAGGTTCCTTTGGGGGTGGGGGTGGGTGCGTGGGGGGGTGGTCTCCCTGCACGCGGGCTCCAAGTGCCTCTCTCCCCCCCACCCCCCCCCCCCCCCCCCCCACTTACTGTCCAGGGCTGCTTATTTTGGGGCCAAAAGGCCCAAATTTAACCATTCAGCTGCTGCTTTAGTAGAAAAAAACCTGGAAATAGGATTATTGGACACCCCCCCCCCCCCCCAGCCCCCCCCCGGCCCCACGCTTTTGGGGGGATTTTGAGGGGGGGTTGGAATACTTTTCCTAAAGGAAACCTCTCTTAGGTGGGGGAGGGGCAAAGTCTCAGCCCAGCTTCTTTTTGGGGTTAAAAAGCAGCTTTTTTGGGGGGGGGGTTCCCAGCGACGGAGATCTGCGGAAAGGCCAAAAAAAAACAACACAACAAAGCCCAAAACCTGCACCAGGGTGGGGGGGAGGGGAGGGGAAGGGGGGAAGGAGGAGGCTACCCCTGAACCCCCCTCCCCACACACAGAACCTTCCCCCTCCCAAAAAGGGAACAACAACAACAACAACAAAAAAAGAGCAATTCTTACTTCTGGCGGCTCCACAGTACCCAAACCTGAGGTTTTTCTCCTCAAAACGTCCCTGGGGTCTCTCTCTCTCTTTTTTTTTACCTCACCTTTCTTGCCTTTTTGCCTTTTTTGGGGTTTTTTGGGGGGGTATTGTTTTGCCTTTTTATTTTTTCTCTCCTCTGCTGCTTCCCTGAGGGGGGAAAAAAACTCGAGACACCCCCCCCCCCCCATCCCCTCGCCCCCTCCCCTGCATCTCACGCCCTCCCCCTCCCCCCCCAGGCACCGACTCAACCCAACACCCTTGGCCTGTTTGATTCCTTTCCCCTTCCTTCCAGCCTCCCCCACGCCCCCCACCTGCGGGGCAGGAGGTTAAAGAGAAGGAACTTTGGTCACTTACTGCGGCTGGGCTGCGCGGCGCCGGAGCCTGGGGGGCTGCCTTTGGAGGGGAGGGGTCCCCAACCCCCTCGGGGGGGGGTCTCCCCCTGGTTATTTTTTTTTGGGGGGGGGGGGTTACAGCAAAGCTAAAAGGGCGGAGGGGGGGAGGAGCCGCGGTGCCTGCAACGACAAAGAGCCTCCCCCCCCCGCCCGCCTCCCCCCAAGCCTCCCCCATGCGGGGGGCAGGCAGGGCTCACCCAGACGCCGGCGCCGCTGGGCTTTGGGGCTGCCTCCTGGCCATCCCGGGGCTGTTCCTGCCCTGCCCTGGCCGCTGGCTGCTCCTTGGCCTCTTCCCTCTTCTCCTGGCCACTTCCTCCTCCTTTTTCTGCCCATTTTTGCCTCCTCTCCCCTGCGGCTTTTGGGCTTCCTCCTCTTCCCTTCTCTCCCTGCTGTGCTTCCAGAGGCTCCCCCGGGAGGCTTCGCTCTCTTCGCCAATCTCCGGCAGCTTTGGCATCCATTTGCCACCTTCCCCCCCTCTTTTCTTCTCTTGTCTCCTATTTTCTTCCATTTTCTATTTTCCTTCTTCCTATTTTCTTCTGCTTTCTATTTTCCTTTTCCCCCCCAATTCTATTTTCTTCCATTTTGGTTTCTTTCTTCCTATTTTCTTCTCTTTTCTACTTTTTCTCCTAGTTCTATTTTCTTCTACTTTATTATTTTCTTACAATTTTTGGCATTTTTCTCTATTTTTTTCTTCTATTTTCCTGTCCTTTTTTCCTCTATTTTCTTCTATTGTCATTTTTTTTCCTCTATTTTCTTCTATTTTTCTGTCATTTTCTTCTATTTTTTTGTCATTTTTTCCTCTATTTTCTTCTATTTTTTGTCTTTTTTTCCTGTTTTCTTCTATTTTTTGTAATTTTTTTCCTCTATTTTCTTCTATTTTTTGTCTTTTTTTCCTATTTTCTTCTATTTTTTCTTTCTTTTTTTCCTCTATTTTCTTCTAATTTTTCTGTCTTTTTTCCCCTCTATTTTCTTCTATTTTTTGGCCATTTTTTCCTCTATTTTCTTCTACTTTTTGCTATTTTTCCTCTATTTTCTTCTATTTTTCTGTCATTTCCTTCTATTTTTTTCCTGTCATTTTTCTCTATTTTCTTCTATTTTTTGGTTTTTTTCCTCTTCTATTTTTTTCTGTCATTTTTCCTCTATTTTTGTCAATTTTTTTGCTATTTTTCCTCTTTTCTATTTTTTTCTGTCCTTTTTCTCTATGTTTTCTGTCCTTTATTTTCTTCTATTTTTTTCTCCTTTTCCTCTTCTATTTTCTTTTCTTTTTTTCTTTCCACTATCTTCTATTTCCTATTTTTTCTATTTTCTTCTAAATTTTGACCTCTCTTTTCTTCTATTTTCTTATTTTTCTGTTTTAGTCCTTTGGGGGGGATTTTCCTTCTTTTTTTTCCTATTTTTCCTATTTTCTTCTCTTTTTCTATTTTCTCGTCATCTTTTTTCCCTATTTTCCTCTATTTTATCATTATTCTGCTTTTTTCCTCTTTATTTTTCCTATCTTCTTCTATTTTCTTCTCCCTCTTCTTTTTCTTCATTTTTTCCCTCTTCTTTCTTCCTCTTCTCCCTTTTTTTCCTGATTTTCCCCCTCTTCTTTTTCCTCTTCTCCTTTTCCCCCTCTTCTTCTTCCTCTTCTCTCTCCTTTTTTTCCCTCTTCTCTCCTTTTTCCTCTTCCCTCTTCCCCCTCTCTTCCTGCGCCGCCTTTTGCCCAAAAAGTCCTTTTTTAGCCCCAGCAGGGCCCTGCCTTGCTCTTCTCTCTTCGTTCCTGCTGCTTCTGCCCCGCTCTGCTCCTCTCTCCAGCATCTTCCTCTTCCTGCTTGCCTCAAAGTGCTGCTTTTCACCCCAAAACTTCAGCCCCCTCCCCCCCTCCCTGGGCTGCTGCAGCTCCAAACAGCCAAAAAAAGGGAGGATTTGGGGAGCTTCTGGGCAAAGAAAAGAGCTTTAGGAGCTTCTCTGCCTCCAAAAGCAGCATGGAAAGCTTGGGGGTTCCTGGGAAGCCCCAAATTGGGGGGTTTTAAAGTCAGAGCAGCCTCGAGGGCTGCAGGTTCTGACAGGAAAACAGCCTAAAGAGCTTCAATTTGCCTCAAAATCGGCTTGGAAACTCCAGCTTGGCTCCAAATCAGCTTTAAGAGCTTCGACTTGGGTTCAAAACCAGCTTGGGAGCTTCGTTTTTGGTTAAAAATCGGCTCGAAAGCTTCATTTTCCGGGGGCCAAAATCCACTTTAAGAGCTTCGATTTTGGGTCAAAACCACCTCCAAAGTTCCCTTTTTTGGCCAACATCAGCCTCGGGAGCTTCAGCTTTGAAAGCAAGCAGCGTGGGGAGGCTTCGGGGGCCAAAGCTTTAGGAGCTTCTGAAGCTTTGTGGCTCCTGGGCGGCTCCAGCCTCCCCCAGCCAGGGGACTGCCGAGTCTGAAGGACTCAAGAGAAGCTTTAGGAGCTTTGGTTGTTCCCTTTAAGGGAAGCCTTTCCCTCGAAGCAGCTTTAGGAGCAGCCTTGAGGTGAAACAAAGCCTTTGGGAGGAAACCCGAGCAGCTTTAGGAGCCTTTTGTCCCCCAAGGAAGCCATTTGAAGAGCTTCTCCATGCAAACAAATCGCCTTGAAGAGCTTTTCCTCCCGGGAGGGAGCAGCTGTAAGAGCTGGCTCTGGAGAGCAAATCCAACTCACGGAGGATAAAGCCATGTTAAGAGCTTTTTTCCTTGCTTCTGATGGCTTCTAAAAGCTCTGCCTCAAGAATCAATCAATGCCAGGAGCTTCTGCCCAGGAATAAAGCAACCTGAAGAGCTTTTTCCTGGAAAATTAAGCCACTTTAAGAGCTTTTTAGCCAAAGTAGAGCAATTTCAAGGGCTTTGGCTCAAAATGAAAGCAGGTTTAAGAGCTTCCTCTCCAAAATTAAAGCAATTTCAGAGCTTTCTCTCCAAAATTAAAGCAATCTTAAGAGCTTTTTGTCCAAAATAAAGCAATTTCAGAGCTTTCTGTCCAAAATTAAAGCAATTTCAGAGCTTTCTCTCCAAAATTAAAGCAATTTTAAGAGCTTTTTGTCCAAAATTAAAGCAATTTCAGAGCTTTCTCTCCAAAATTAATTTTAAGAGCTTTCTCTCCAAAATAAAGCAATTTCAGAGCTTTCTCTCCAAAATAAAAGCAATTTCAGAGCTTTCTCTCCAAAATTAAAGCAATTTCAGAGCTTTCTCTCCAAAATTAAAGCAATTTTAAGAGCTTTTTGTCCAAAATAAAGCAATTTAAGAGCTTTCTCTCCAAAATTAAAGCAATTTCAGAGCTTTCTCTCGAACATAAAGCGATTTTAAGAGCTTTTTTCTCTCTCTCTCCTGGCAAACAAAGCTGCTTTAGGAGTTTTTCTCACCAGCCCCAGGTCTTCCTGCAAGGAACTCGCTGCCCAGACCCAGATCCTGGCCGTTTTTGGGGCTGTTTGGGTGCTGGGCTGCGGGGCAGCCTCCTTATAAAGCCCTCTGACGTCAGCCCTGAGGGATCCTTCCGCCCAGGGGGACGTCAGAAAATAATCCCTGGCGCTGCCCATACAAGGGCAAGAGCCTTTAAAAAAAAAAAACAACAAGGGAGGCAACCAAAAGCCCAAACCTACCTTTTTTTGGTGCTCTTCCCTGCCCCCTCCCTCTCTTTTCTCCATCCATCAGCAGGGAGAGCTGCTGGGCTGGCAGCAGAATGGTTAAGTTGAGCCGTGGGGGGGGGCTGCTCCCTTCTGCCTCTTCTGGCCCCAGGAACAGCCTCCCTTGGACCTTCCTTGGACCCCCCCTTCCCCCCGCCCCCAGCCCTCTCCCCCTTTGTTTGCTGCCTCCTCTCAATTCTACTGCGTCACCCAGCTGGGGCTGGGCCAAAAGTGCTCTTTCTGCACCCCAAAAAGGGGCACCAAAGGGGGAGGGGAGAGGTGGGGAATGCTTTAGAGTGGGACACAGCCCCTCCCCCCTCCCCCATTTCAAAGCCCAACTGCCCCAAATGCTTCTCTTTTTTGGGGGGGGGATGGTTTTGGCTGCTTCTGCTGAAGCCCCAAACCCTCACATTTTCACCCAATTCCTTTCCAGCAAAGCCCCAACCCCCACCCCAGTTTTTAATCCTTTCCTACCAACACCTCCCCCCCCCCCCCCCCCCCCCAAGCCCCTTTTAAACCCAATTCATTTCTATGAGCGCCCCCCCCCCCCCCAGTGCTCCCCTTTGGGCTCTTTTTACTCAAGTCTTCCAAGCAACACCCCCCCAAAATCGCTGCTTTTCACCCCAATTCCAGGCTGTGCTGAGTCATGGGCTCAAAATGCTCCTTCTTTTGGGGGGGTGGGGGGGTGTCTGGAGGCATTTCCAGGCAAGAAACAACTCCTGTGTCCCCCCCCCCCGCCAAAGTGCTGTTGGGGAGAGACCTCTCTCTTTCCCCTTCCCCCCCACGACCCTGTAATTAAAGCTGCTCCGGGGCTAATTAAAGCCCATCCCAGGCTAATTAAAGCCTCTGATGAAGCCTAGGAGGCAGCTGGGGAGCATTTCCGGGGTGTTTCCTGCAGGAGAACTTTTTTCCCCTCCCCCCCCCCAAATGCCATTCTTTTTATTGCATTTTGGGGTTCTTTTAACCATTAAAATACCCAAACTTGGGGCTTGGGTTGTTTGTGTTTTTTTCCCCCCTCCCCATTTCTCCCTCATCAGCTTTATTTTGGGGGGTGGGGTGGGAAGAATTCATCCCAATGATCCTTTTGGCAGCGAGGATCTACCTGTTCCTGGCTGGGTTTGAAGCACAACCTTCCCCCCCTGGCACCCCCTCTTGATTTCAGCTTCAAAGTCCCTTGAAAGGCACTGAGAGGTGACCAAAACCCTTAGAAATCATTTGGAGGGGGCCAAAATCCCTAAAAAAATCCTTCAAAATCACTGGGAGCTGACCAAAACAATCATTTGGAAGCCACCAAAATCCCTTAAAATCCTCCCAAACCCTTTAAAAGATCATTTTTAATCACTCTGAGGTGACAGAAAGCCTTATGAAAAGCCCTAAAAAGCCTTGGAAATGCCTTTTAAAAGCCCTGAACACCACTGTGAGGGGAGCAAAACCCTGTAAAACCCTTGAAAACACTTTGAAAGCCTTAAAAAGGAATCTTAAACCTCCTTTAAGACCACTCTGAGGTGCCACAAAGCCCCTAAAAAGCCTTTTAAAAGCCCTTAACATCACTGTGAGAGAACCAAAAGCCTTTAAAGTCCTTTAAAACACTTTAAAAGAACCTTAAAACCCCTTTAAAATCACTCTGAGGTGACACAAAGCCCCTAAAAAGCCTTTTAAAAGCCCTGAACATCACTGTGAGGGGACCAAAAGCCTTTAAAGTCCTTTAAAACACTTTAAAAGCCTTAAAAAGGAACCCTAAACCTCCTTTAAGACCACTCTGAGGTGCCACAAAGTCCCTAAAAAAGCCCTAAAAAGCCTTTTAAAAGCCCTTAACATCACTGTGAGGGGACCAAAAGCCTTTAATGTCCTTTAAAACACTCTAAAAGAACCTTAAAACCCCTTTAAAATCACTCTGAGGTGCCACAAAGCCTTATGAAAAGCCCTAAAAAGCCTTTTAAAAGCCCTGAACACCACTGTGAGGGGAGCAAAACCCTGTAAACCCCTTGAAAACACTTTAAAAGCCTTAAAAAGGAACCTTAAACCTCCTTTAAGACCACTCTGAGGTGCCACAAAGCCCCTAAAAAGCCTTTTAAAAGCCCTTAACATCACTGTGAGAGAGCCAAAAGCCTTTAAAGTCCTTTAAAACACTTTAAAAGAACCTTAAAACCCCTTTAAAATCACTCTGAGGTGACACAAAGCCTTATGAAAAGCCCTAAAAAGCCTTTTAAAAGCCCTTAACATCACTGTGAGGGGACCAAAAGCCTTTAAAATCCTTTAAAACACTTTAAAAGCCTTAAAAAGGAACCTTAAACCTCCTTTAAGACCACTCTGAGGTGCCACAAAGCCCCTAAAAAAGCCCTAAAAAGCCTTTTAAAAGCCCTCAACATCACTGTGAGGGGACCAAAAGCCTTTAAAATCCTTTAAAACACTTTAAAAGCCTTAAAAAGGAACCTTAAACCTCCTTTAAGACCACTCTGAGGTGCCACAAAGCCCCTAAAAAAGCCCTAAAAAGCCTTTTTAAAGCCCTTAACATCACTGTGAGAGAACCAAAAGCCTTTAAAGTCCTTTAAAACACTTTAAAAGAACCTTAAAACCCCTTTAAAATCACTCTGAGGTGCCACAAAGCCTTATGAAAAGCCCTAAAAAGCCTTTTAAAAGCCCTTAACATCACTGTGAGGGGACCAAAAGCCTTTAAAATCCTTTAAAACACTTTAAAAGCCTTAAAAAAGAACCTCAAACCTCCTTTAAGACCACTCTGAGGTGCTACAAAGCCCCTAAAACAGCCCTAAAAAGCCTTTTAAAAGCCCTTAACATCACTGTGAGGGGACCAAAAGCCTTTAAAGTCCTTTAAAACACTTTAAAAGAACCTTAAAACCCCTTTAAAATCACTCTGAGGTGCCACAAAGCCCCTAAAACAGCCCTAAAAAGCCTTTTAAAAGCCCTTAACATCACTGTGAGGGGACCAAAAGCCTTTAAAGTCCTTTAAAGCACTCTAAAAGAACCTTAAAACCCCTTTAAAATCACTCTGAGGTGACACAAAGCCTTATGAAAAGCCCTAAAAAGCCTTTTAAAAGCCCTTAACATCACTGTGAGAGAACCAAAAGCCTTTAAAGTCCTAAAACACTTAAAAAAGAACCTTAAACCCCCTTTAAAATCACTCTGAGGTGACACAAAGCCTTATGAAAAGCCCTAAAAAGCCTTTTAAAAGCCCTTAACATCACTGTGAGGGGACCAAAAGCCTTTAAAATCCTTTAAAACACTCTAAAAGAACCTTAAAACCCCTTTAAAATCACTCTGAGGTGACACAAAGCCTTATGAAAAGCCCTAAAAAGCCTTGGAAATGCCTTTTAAAAGCCCTGAACACCACTGTGAGGGGAGCAAAACCCTGTAAAACCCTTTAAAACACTCTAAAAGCCTTAAAAAAGAACCTTAAACCCCCTTTAAAATCACACTGAGGTGACACAAAGCCTCTAAAAAAGCCCTAAAAAGCCTTTTAAAAGCCCTTAACGCCACTATGAAAGGACCAAAACGCTTTAAACCCACCCCCCGCCCTTGGAGGTGACCAAAAGCCCTTCACATCCCTCCTGTCCTCCCCGAGCTGCCCCCCAGGCATCTCTCCCTCTCCCTGCCTGCAAGTGGCCTCCCCGCAGCTGCTTCCTCCCCCCCCCGGGGCAGGCTCCCTGGGGAGGGGTCCCCAGGGCTCAGCTCTGAGCTCCTCCCAGGCTCAGGTCTCGCTGGCAGCCCTTGGGGGAAGGCCTCAACCCCCTCCCCCGCAGGGAGCAGCTCAGCCTCGGGGCCGCAGCTCCTCTCTGGGCCCCAAACAGCCTTCTGCTGAGGGCTCCCCCCCCCCCGGCCCACTGCGGTTTGGGGGCAGCCCCCCTCGAATCCCCGCCTGGGCTCTTGTGTCTGCCCCTGCCCCAGGCTTTTGGGGCCCTTTTGGGGGTGCTTGTTGGCACCAGCCCTGCCCCAGGGCTTTTCCACGACCGAGAGCGACCCCAGGGAGCGGGAAACTCCCGCACTACTTTTCTCCATGTCGTCCTCCCGCCTCCAACCGGCCCCAAAGCCCCCTGCCCCCAGCTCCGCTTCTTCCCCTCCCCCCCGTTCCCGGCTCCGCTTCCCCTCCCCCTCCCCCCCCCCCCGTAACTTTTCCCTCGGGTACCTTTTCCCCGCCCATTTCCAGGCGAGCGAAGGGGGCGGCCGCTGGCGGCGGAGGGATCAGCGCCGGGCAGCGAGGCGGTGATGCGGCCCTCCCCCTCCTACCCGCTCCCCCGGCCGGTTCTAACCGGCTGCGGCTGGCGCAGAGCGACGCTGCGCATGCGCGCCGCGCTCCGCCCCCAACCGCTTCCCCCCCCCCGGCTCCTGCCGCAGTGCCGCGGGGGAGCAGCCGTGGGGGTAGGGCGCGGGGCGCAGCTTCCCCTCCCCCCTCCCCTCACGACTCAAAGCCAGGTGGGGGGTGGGGGGGGCTCGGGTAACGCGCAGACCCCTCCTCAAATCCTAACCTCCCTCCGTGGAGCCGGCAGGGGTGGGAAAAGCAAACCCAAGTCGACCTCTGCGGCCGGGCTTTCACCTAAGGAAATGGCGGCGGCGGCTGAGGTACCTCTCAAAATGGCGGCGGCGGCTGAGGTACCTCTCAAAATGGCGGCGGCGCCGCTGCCCCTCGGCGCCTTCCGCCGCAGGGGAGGGCAAAAAAGCGGCTTTTTTCAGCCTAAAATACCTCCAAATCACCTCCCTACCTCCCCCCCTCCCCAGACCCCCTTTTTATTCCTCCAGGAGGTTTTCTCCCAGTTCTGTGCCCGAAGAAGGCAGGGGGAGGGGGGGAGGGAGCGGCCTGCTGGTGCTGTCCCTCAGGAAGCTTTTTTACCCTAACCGTTTACAACTCTCCCCGGAACATTAACCTCCTGTGCAGCTGATTACCCCCTAGGCCCCCACGGTTTGCTTTCCCCTTTTGGTTGGATCGAGCTCAGAGCCCAGATGCAGCTCTGTGCCTAACCAGCCCCAGCGGCGCTCATCCTTCTCCTCCCCCCCCGCACAAAACCTTCCCCAAATCGCTGCTTTTTTTCCCCCCCTAAAAATAAACAACCATTTGGCTCTGCCTTTGCCGCGGGACTGGAGGCTCCTGGCGGGGGGGGGGGGGGGGGGGGAGAGGAAGAAAGCGGTGAAAAGGGTTAAAAATCGGTGAAATTGGTTAAAGCTGGCAGGGAGGAGGAGGAAATAGTTCGGCGAGGGGGCGGGGGGGCGAGTTCCGTGCCCAGACTGCCCCCAAAGCAGCAGGATCGGCCCCAGGAGAGCCTCCCCTGCGCCCCCCGCCCGCCCCGGGCACGGCGGCAGCCCCGCGCCGGAAATGGCCGCCGGCGCGCGCGGCCGCCGCCATCTTGTGGCGCTGCTGCGGCCCCCGGCCCCGCCGCTCCCCGGCCCCCCCCCCGGCCCCGCCGCTCCCCTGCCCCTTGGCCCCCCGGCCCCGCCTCTCCCCTGCCCCCCGGCCCCCCGGCCCCGCCGCTCCCCGGCCCCCCGGCCCCCCCCGGCCCCGCCGCTCCCCTGCCCCTTGGCCCCCCGGCCCCGCCGCTCCCCGGCCCCCCGGCCCCGCCGCTCCCCTGCCGCCCCCCCCCCCGGCCCCGCCGCTCCCCTGCCCCCCGGCCCCGCCGCCCGCAGCCCCAAAGCAGCCTGAATTAGCCCCAAACCCAGGCGGGGAGGGGGCAGCGATGTGGGGCTTCCCTCTGCAGTTTATTGGGGGATGGGGTCAGTACAAAATGGGGGAGGGTCTGCCCGGGCAGTGCTTGCTCGTGGGCAGGGGGCTCCCAGCGCGGCGCTGGGGTGTTGGGGAGGGGTCTCTCAGCCTTGCTCGGTGCCGGCCCCGCCCCCAGCCCCGGCGCCCCCTCCCCTCCCGAAGAAGGACACCGAGCGCCGGGGGGGCTTCACCCGCCGCAGCTCCTCACCTGGGGGGGCACAGGGAAGGGGGGAGGGGCGTCAGGGAGTGCCCAGGACCCCACCCCCCGGGGGGACCCAAACTCCTGTGAGACCCCTCCCCCCCCCAGTCCCCCTAGGTCACCCTTGGGTGCTCCCCGTGTCCACCCTCCCGGGGGGCTCAGACCCCTCTGCCCCCCTTCCCCCCCCCCCCCCCCCCCAGTCCCATGGGTGCCCCCCCTGGGCACCCCCAGACCCACCCAGCCCCTCTGGGTCACCTTTGGGTGCCCCCCAGGTTCCTTTCTCCCGGGGGGGGTGTCTCAGACCCCCCTCTGTACCTCCCACGGCTACCCCTTGGAGCCCCTCGATGCCTGCCAGCCCCCCGCCCAGCCCCCCCCAGGCGCCCCCCGCGCACCCTCCCGCACGTAGTCGATGGTGCGCAGGCGCTGCAGGCGCGGCCGGCTGACGCTGTCCTCCCGCCGCAAGGGGGCGCCCGGCGCGGCCGCGGGGGGCGTGGTCTCGGGCGCGGGGGGCGGCTCCGCCCCGCCCAGCTCGATGCAGCATTGGATGAGCGCGCTCATCAGCTCCGCCTAGGGGCGGAGTCAGCGGCCAGGCCCCGCCCACGGCAGCGCCGGCGGCAGCCCAGGGACCCCCAGCTGCCCCCTAGGGCCTCTCAGGGACCCCCAACTGCCACCCAGGGACCCCCAGCTGCCCCCTAGGGCCTCTCAGGGACCCCCAGCTGCCCCCTAGGGCCTCTCAGGGACCCCCAACTGCCACCCAGGGACCCCCAGCTGCCCCCTAGGGCATCCCAGGGACCCCCAACTGCCACCCAGGGACCCCCAGCTGCCCCCTAGGGCCTCTCAGGGACCCCCAGCTGCCACCCAGGGACCCCCAGCTGCCCCCTAGGGCCTCTCAGGGACCCCCCAACTGCCACCCAGGGAACCCAGCTGCCCCCTAGGGCCTCTCAGGGACCCCCAACTGCCACCCAGGGACCCCCAGCTGCCCCCTAGGGCCTCTCAGGGACCCCCAGCTGCCACCCAGGGACCCCCAGCTGCCCCCTAGGGCCTCTCAGGGACCCCCAGCTGCCACCCAGGGACCCCCAGCTGCCCCCTAGGGCCTCTCAGGGACCCCTAACTGCCACCCAGGGACCCCCAGCTGCCCCCTAGGGCATCCCAGGGACCCCTAACTGCCACCCAGGGACCCCCAGCTGCCCCCTAGGGCATCCCAGGGACCCCCAACTGCCACCCAGGGATCCCCAGCTGCCCCCTAGGGCCTCTCAGGGACCCCCAACTGCCACCCAGGGACCCCCAGCTGCCCCCTAGGACTTCCCAGGGACCCCCAACTGCCACCCAGGGATCCCCAGCTGCCCCCTAGGGCATCCCAGGGACCCCCAGCTGCCCCCTAGGGCTTCCCAGGGACCCCCAACTGCCACCCAGGGATCCCCAGCTGCCCCCTAGGGCATCCCAGGGACCCCTAACTGCCACCCAGGGACCCCCAGCTGTCTCCTAGGGCTTCCCAGGGATCCCCAGCTGCCCCCTAGGGCATCCCAGGGACCCCCAACTGCCACCCAGGGACCCCCAGCTGCCCCCTAGGGCATCCCAGGGACCCCCAACTGCCACCCAGGGACCCCCAGCTGCCCCCTAGGGCCTCCCAGGGACCCCCAACTGCCACCCGGGGACCCCCAGCTGCCCCCTAGGGCTTCCCAGGGACCCCCAACTGCCACCCAGGGACCCCCAGCTACCCCCTAGGGCTTCCCAGGGACCCCCAACTGCCACCCAGGGACCCCCAGCTGCCCCCTAGGGGCCTCTCAGGGACCCCCCAACTGCCACCCAGGGACCCCCAGCTGCCCCCTAGGGCCTCTCAGGTACCCCCAGCTGCCACCCAGGGACCCCCAGCTGCCCCCTAGGGCATCCCAGGGACCCCCAACTGCCACCCAGGGATCCCCAGCTGCCCCCTAGGGCCTCCCAGGGACCCCTAACTGCCACCCAGGGACCCCCAGCTGCCCCCTAGGGCCTCCCAGGGACCCCCAACTGCCACCCAGGGATCCCCAGCTGCCCCCTAGGGCCTCTCAGGGACCCCCCAACTGCCACCCAGGGACCCCCAGCTGCTCCCTAGGGCCTCCCAGGGACCCCTAACTGCCACCCAGGGACCCCCATCTGTCCCCTAGGGCCTCCCAGGGACCCCTAACTGCCACCCAGGGACCCCCAGCTGCCCCCTAGGGCCCCAGGGACCCCTCCCTGCTCCTCAGGGGCCCTCAGGGACCCCCAGTTGCCCCCTAGAGCCGCCCCGGGTGGCCAGCAGCTGCTCCCCAGCGCCCCCCAGCCCGGACCTGTGGGGAGAAGATGCGCAGCAGGCGGTTCACTGGCGCCCCCTGGTGGTCGCCGTCGAACTCCAGCCACAGCTGGGGGGGCTCCGAGGGCTCGGCCCCGCCCTGCCCCACGGCCCCCACCAGCTCCCAGCACAGCTCGGGGTAGGTCAGGGACAGCAGCACGTGCTGGGGGGCAAGGGGGGCTCAGCCCCACAGCTGGGGGGGCCCTGCCCCATAGAGCCCCCCAGCCCCACAGAGAGCCATAGACCCTGCTGCAGATCCCCCTCTGCCCCACAGATCCCCCCCATGGGCCTGACCCTGCCCCACAGAGAGCCCCCCTCGCCCCATAGACCCTGCTGCAGATCCCCCTCTGCCCCACAGATCCCCCCCATGGGCCTGATCCTGCCCCACAGCTCCCCCCTCTGCCCCACAGATCCTTCCCTGCCCCACAGACAGCCCTCCCTGCCCCATAAACCCTGCTATGGACCCTCCCCTGCCCCATAGATCCCCCCCATGGGCCTGATCCTGCCCCACAGCTCCCCTCTCTGCCCCATAGATCCCTCCCTGCCCCACAGACAGCCCCCCCCACCCTATAGACCCTGCTGCAGAGCTCCCTCTGCCCCATAGATCTCCCCCATGGGCCTGATCCTGCCCCACAAACACCCCCCCCCAGCCCCAGAGCCCCCCCAGCCCCACACCTTGTCCCGGGGGTCGATGATGGTGACCCCCTCCAGCCCCACGGCGACGCTGACCGGGCGCAGCCCCCCCCGGGCCAGCAGCCCCCCCCCGGGCCGCTCGATGGCCCCCGGGAAGAAGGCACAGCTGGGGGGGGGGGGGGACAGCTGTGGCAGCCCCCCCGCAGGCTGGGGGGGGCGGGGGGGGGAGGGGGCAGGCGGGGGAGGGGGGAGAGGGGGGCTAAGAGGGAGTGCAGGGGGAGGGGGGGCCGGGGGGGGGGGGGGGCGGCTGGAGGGGGGGAACTATGGGTAAGGGTCTGGGATGAGGAGCAGGAGCTGGGGGGGGGAGGGGGCCGGGGGGTGCTCAGGGGGAGGGGTCCCTGGGGGGTGCCCAGGGGGGGAGGGGGCCAGAGGGTGCCCATTGGGGGTGCCCATGGTGGGGTGCCCATGGGGGGGTCGCTCCCTGGGGGTGCCCGTGGGGGGTGCCCATGGGGGGGTCGCTCCCGGGGGGTGCCCATGGGGGGTGCCCATGGGGGGGTCGCTCCCGGGGGGTGCCCATGGGGGGTGCCCATGGGGGGGTCACTCCCATGGGGTGCCCATGGGGGGCTGCTCTGGGGGGTGCCCATGGGGGGGTCGCCCATGGGGGGGTCGCTCCTGGGGGTGCCCATGGGGGGGTCGCCCATGGGGGGGTGCCCATGGGGGGGGTCGCTCCCAGGGGGTGCCCATGGGGGGGGGGGCCCATGGGGGGGTCGCTCCTGGGGGTGCCCATGGGGGGGTCGCCCATGGGGGGGTGCCCATGGGGGGGTCGCTCCCTGGGGGTGCCCATGGGGGGGTCGCTCCCTGGGGTGCCCATGGGGGGGTCGCCCATGGGGGGGGGACCAGGGGGGGGTCGCCCATGGGGGTGCCCATGGGGGGGGGGGACCATGGGGGGGTCGCTCCCTGGGGGTGCCCATGGGGGGGGACCATGGGGGGGTCGCTCCTGGGGGTGCCCATGGGGGGTGCCCATGGGGGGGTCGCTCCCTGGGGGTGCCCATGGGGGGTGCCCATGGGGGGGTGCCCGGGGGGGTCCCGGGGGCTCACCCGTAGGCCGGCAGGGGGTGGCAGCGCCGCAGGAAGTCTCGGTAGAGCTGGGCCGGGGCGGCCTCGGGGCCGGGGGTCCGGGAGAAGGCCTCCAGCAGCCCCTCCTCGGGGGGGGGCTGCCGCGGCCCCCTCCTCAGCAGCGCCCCCCACAGGCCCCCCCGCGCCGGCGCCGGCGGCAGCAGCTCCCCCAGCAGGGGCCTGGGGGCACAGCAGCGGCAGGGGGTAAGGGGCAGGGGCAGGGGGTGCCATGGGGCAGGGGGGTAGGGGGCGGGGGGGGCAGGGGGCAGGGGGGTAAGGGGCAGAGGGGTATGGGGTGGGGGGGGACAGGGGGAAGGTAGGGGGTTAGGGGGCAGGGGGATAGGGGGCAGGAGGGTAGGGGGGCAGGGGTCAGGGGGATAGGGGGCAGCGGGTGCCATGGGGCAGGGGGTTAGGGGGCAAGGGGGTCAGGGGGGTAAGGGGCAGGGGAATAGGGGTTAGGAGGGTAGGGGGAGCAGGGGTCAGGGGGATAGGGGGCAGGGAGTGCCATGGGGCAGGGAGGTAGGGGGCAAGGGGGGCAGAGGGATAGGGGGCAGAGGGGTAGGGGGCAGGGGGTGCCATGGGGTAGTTGTGGGGTACTGTGGGTCTGGGTGGGTGCCCATGGGGCAAGGTGGGTGCCCAGGGAGGGGTGCCCGGGGGGTTGCCCAGGGTGGGTGCCCGTGGGTGGGGGAGGGGTGCCCGGGGGGGGTGCCCAGGGGTGCCCATGGGTGGGGGAGGGGTGCCCGGGGGGGGTGCCCATGGGTGGGGGAGGGGTGCCCGGGGTGTGCCCAGGGTGGGTGCCCGTGGGTGGGGGAGGGGTGCCCGGGGGGGGTGCCCAGGGGTGCCCGTGGGTGGGGGAGGGGTGCCCGGGGGGGGTGCCCAGGGGTGCCCGTGGGTGGGGGAGGGGTGCCCGGGGGGGGTGCCCGTGGGTGGGGGAGGGGTGTCCGGGGGGGTGCCCAGGGGTGCCCGTGGGTGGGGGAGGGGTGCCCGGGGGGGGTGCCCAGGGTGGGTGCCCGTGGGTGGGGGAGGGGTGCCCGGGGGGGTGCCCGTGGCGGGCAGGGCCTCACCGCAGGCAGGGGGCGCTGTGCAGCGCGGGGCGGTAGGGGCCCAGGCGCAGGCGGCAGGCCAGGGCCCCCAGCTCCAGCGCCTGGGGGGGGTCCACCGGGCAGCGCCCCCCCAGCACCTGCCCCCGAGCCTCCCAGAACAGCAACCGCAGCACTGACTCCTCCTGCAGCTGCCGGCAGGGGGCACCATGGCACCGCGGCACCAGGGCACCCAGGGCACCGCTGGCACCGCGGCACCAGGGCACCAGGGGCACCCAGGGCACCGCTGGCACCATGGCACCGCGGCACCAGGGGCACCCAGGGCACCGCTGGCACTGCTGGCACTGCAGCACCAGGGGCACCCAGGGCACTGCTGGCACTGCAGCACCAGGGGCACCCAGGGCACCGCTGGCACTGCTGGCACTGTGGCACCCAGGGCGCCAGCAGGGCACCATGGGCAGAGCTGGCACAGGGCTGAGCATGGCACAGCTGGGATGTGCCACCCATACCAGAGAGACATCGCTGACACCTGGCAGTGCCCCTCCCCAGCTGGCAGTGCCCTCCCCCAGCTGGCAGTGCCCTTCCCCCAGCTGGCAGTGCCCCTCCCCAGCTGGCAGTGCCCTCCCCCAGCTGGCAGTGCCCCTCCCCCAGCTGGCAGTGCCCTCCCCCCAGCTGGCAGTGCCCGCCCCCCCAGCTGGCAGTGCCCCCCCCCCAGCTGGCAGTGCCCCTCCCCCAGCTGGCAGTGCCCCTCCCCCAGCTGGCAGTGGCCCCCCCCCAGCTGGCAGTGCCCCCCCCCCCAGCTGGCAGTGCCCTCCCCCAGCTGGCAGTGCCCCTCCCCAAGCTGCCAGTGCCCCTCCCCAGCTGGCAGTGCCCTCCCCCAGCTGGCAGTGCCCTTCCCCCAGCTGGCAGTGCCCCTCCCCCAGCTGGCAGTGCCCCCTCCCCAGCTGGCAGTGCCCCTCCCCAGCTGGCAGTGCCCCTCCCCAGCTGGCAGTGCCCCCTCCCCAGCTGGCAGTGCCCCTCCCCAGCTGGCAGTGCCCCCCCCAGCTGGCAGTGCCCTCCTCAGCTGGCAGTGCCCTCCCCAGCTGGCAGTGCCCCCCCCAGCTGGCAGTGCCCCTCCCCCAGCTGGCAGTGCCCCCCCCCAGCTGGCAGTGCCCCTCCCAAGCTGGCAGTGCCCTTCCCCCAGCTGGCAGTGCCCCCCCCCAGCTGGCAGTGCCCCTCCCAAGCTGGCAGTGCCCCTCCCCAAGCTGGCAGTGCCCCTCCTCCAGCTGGCAGTGCCCTTCCCCCAGCTGGCAGTGCCCCTCCCCCAGCTGGCAGTGCCCTTCCCCCAGCTGGCAGTGCCCTCCCCCCAGCTGGCAGTGCCCTCCCCAGCTGGCAGTGCCCCCCCCAGCTGGCAGTGCCCTCTCCCCCAGCTGGCAGTGCCCCTCCCCCAGCTGGCAGTGCCCTCCCCAGCTGGCAGTGCCCCTCCCCCCAGCTGGCAGTGCCCCCCCCAGCTGGCAGTGCCCCTCCCCAGCTGGCAATGCCCCTCCCCCAGCTGGCAGTGCCCCTCCCCCAGCTGGCAGTGCCCCTCCCCCAGCTGGCAGTGCCCTCCCCAGCTGGCAGTGCCCCTCCCCCCAGCTGGCAGTGCCCCCCCCAGCTGGCAGTGCCCTCCCCCAGCTGGCAGTGCCCCTCCCCAGCTGGCAATGCCTCTCCCCCCAGCTGGCAGTGCCCTTCCCCAAGCTGGCAGTGCCCTCCCCCCCGCTGGCAGTGCCCTCCCCCAGCTGGCAGTGCCCCTCCCCCAGCTGGCAGTGCCCCCCCCAGCTGGCAGTGCCCCTCCTCAGCTGGCAGTGCCCCCCCCAGCTGGCAGTGCCCCCCCAAGCTGGCAGTGCCCTTTCCCCAGCTGGCAGTGCCCCTCCCCCAGCTGGCAGTGCCCCCCCCAGCTGGCAGTGCCCCTCCCCCAGCTGGCAGTGCCCCTCCCCCAGCTGGCAGTGCCCTCCCCAGCAGGCAGTGCCCCCCCCAGCTGGCAGTGCCTCCCCCAGCTGGCAGTGCCCCTCCCCCAGCTGGCAGTGCCCCCCCCCAGCTGGCAGTGCCCCTCCCCCAGCTGGCAGTGCCCCCCCCAGCTGGCAGTGCCCCTCCCCAGCTGGCAATGCCCCTCCCCCAGCTGGCAGTGCCCCCCCAGCTGGCAGTGCCCCTCCCCCAGCTGGCAGTGCCCCCCCCAGCTGGCAGTGCCCTTCCCCCAGCTGGCAGTGCCCTTTCCCCAGCTGGCAGTGCCCCTCCCCCAGCTGGCAGTGCCCCCCCCAGCTGGCAGTGCCCTCCCCAGCTGGCAGTGCCCCTCCCCAGCTGGCAGTGCCCTCCCCAGCTGGCAGTGCCCCTCCCCCAGCTGGCAGTGCCCCCCCAGGCAGGCAGTGCCCTCCCCAGCTGGCAGTGCCCCCCCAGCTGGCAGTGCCCCTCCCCAGCTGGCAGTGCCCCCCCCAGCTGGCAGTGCCCCTCCCCCCAGCTGGCAGTGCCCTCCCCAGCTGGCAGTGCCCCCCCAGGCAGGCAGTGCCCTCCCCAGCTGGCAGTGCCCCCCCAAGCTGGCAGTGCCCCTCCCCCCAGCTGGCAGTGCCCCTCCCCAGCTGGCAGTGCCCCCCCCAGCTGGCAGTGCCCTTCCCCCACCTGGCAGTGCCCCTCCCCAGCTGGCAGTGCCCCTCCCCAGCTGGCAGTGCCCCCCCCAAGCTGGCAGTGCCCCCCCAGCTGGCAGTGCCCCTCCCCAGCTGGCAGTGCCCCCCCCAGCTGGCAGTGCCCCTCCCCCCAGCTGGCAGTGCCCTCCCCAGCTGGCAGTGCCCCCCCAGGCAGGCAGTGCCCCCCCCAGCTGGCAGTGCCCCCCCCCCCCTGGCAGTGCCCTTCCCCCAGCTGGCAGTGCCCTTCCCCCAGCTGGCAGTGCCCTTCCCCCAGCTGGCAGTGCCCCCCCCCAACTGGCAGTGCCCTTCCCCCAGCTGGCAGTGCCCCCCCCCAACTGGCAGTGCCCTTCCCCCAACTGGCAGTGCCCTTCCCCCAGCTGGCAGTGCCCTTCCCCCAGCTGGCAGTGCCCCCCCCCAACTGGCAGTGCCCCCCCCAGCTGGCAGTGCCCCCCCCCAACTGGCAGTGCCCTTCCCCCAACTGGCAGTGCCCTTCCCCCAGCTGGCAGTGCCCCCCCCCAACTGGCAGTGCCCTTCCCCCAGCTGGCAGTGCCCTTCCCCCAACTGGCAGTGCCCTTCCCCCAGCTGGCAGTGCCCCTCCCCAGCTGGCAGTGCCCTTCCCCAGCTGGCAGTGCCCCTCCCCAGCTGGCAGTGCCCTCCCCCAGCTGGCAGTGCCCCTCCCCCAGCTGGCAGTGCCCCTCCCCAGCTGGCAGTGCCCCTCCCCCAGCTGGCAGTGCCCGCTGCTGACCTCCAGCTCCTTGCCCTTTGGGTACAGGACGTTCCTGCGCAGCTGCAGGCAGGGCTCATCTGGGGGGGGCCGGGGGGGGTCGGTCAGAGGGACCCCCCCCAGGCGCCCCCTGCGGCAGAGGGGTGCCAGGGGGGCACCAGGTGGGTGACAGGGAGTGGCAGGGGGTGCCCAGTGGGTGCCAGGGGGGTGCTAGGGTGGTTCCAGGGGGCGCCAGGGTTGGTGCCAGGGGGGTGCTTGGGGGGTGCCAGGGGGTGGCAGGGGCAGCACAGGGGTGGCAGGGGGGTGGCAGGGTTGGTGGCAGGGTTGGTGCCAGGGGGTGGCAGGGGGTGCCAGGGTTGGTGCCAGGGGAGTGCTTAGGGGGTGCCAGGGGGTGGCAGGAGTTGCCAGGGGGCGGCTGGGGCAGCAGGGTTGGTGCCAGGGGGTGGCAGGGGGTGCCAGGGTTGGTGACAGGGGGGTGCTTGGGGGGTGCCAGGGGGTGGCAGGGGCAGCCCAGGGATGGCAGGGTTGGTGGCAGGGGGTGCCAGGGTTGGTGCCAGGGGGTGGCAGGGTTGGTAGCAGGGGGTGGCAGGGTTGGTGCCAGGGGGTGGCAGGGGTGCCAGGGGGCGGCAGGGTTGGTGCCAGGGTTGGTGGCAGGGTTGGTGCCAAGGGGCGGCAGGGTTGGTGCCAGGGGGTGGCAGGGTTGGTGGCAGGGGGGTGGCAGGGGGTGGCAGGGTTGGTGCCAGGGGGTGGCAGGGGTGCCAGGGGGCGGCAGGGTTGGTGCCAGGGTTGGTGGCAGGGTTGGTGCCAAGGGGCGGCAGGGTTGGTGCCAGGGGGTGGCAGGGTTGGTGGCAGGGGGGTGGCAGGGGGTGGCAGGGTTGGTGCCAGGGGGTGGCAGGGTTGGTGGCAGGGGGTAGCAGGGGGTGCCAGGGTTGGTGCCAGGGGGTGGCAGGGTTGGTGGCAGGGGGTAGCAGGGGGTGGCAGGGTTGGTGCCAGGGGGTGCCAGGGTTGGTGGCAGGGTTGGTGCCAAGGGGCGGCAGGGTTGGTGCCAGGGGGTGCCAGGGTTGGTGGCAGGGTTGGTGCCAAGGGGCGGCAGGGTTGGTGGCAGGGGGAGGCAGGGGGTGGCAGGGTTGGTGGCAGGGGGTGCCAGGGTTGGTGCCAGATTTGGTGGCAGGGGGTGGCAGGGTTGGTGGCAGGGGGCGGCAGGGGGGTGGCAGGGGGTGCCAGGGTTGGTGGCAGGGGGTGCCAGGGTTGGTGGCAGGGGGTGGCAGGGGGTGGCAGGGTTGGTGGCAGGGTTGGTGGCAGGGGGCGGCAGGGTTGGTGCCAGGGGGCGGCAGGGTTGGTGCCAGGGGGTGCCAGGGTTGGTGGCAGGGGTGGCAGGGGGCGGCAGGGGGTGCCAGGGGGTGCCAGGGTTGGTGCCAGGGGGCGGCAGGGTTGGTGGCAGGGGGTGGCAGGGGGTGGCAGGGGGTGGCAGGGTTGGTGCCAGGGGGTGGCAGGGTTGGTGCCAGGGGGCGGCAGGGTTGGTGGCAGGGGGTGGCAGGGGGTGGCAGGGTTGGTGCCAGGGGGTGGCAGGGTTGGTGCCAGGGGGTGCCAGGGTTGGTGCCAGGGGGCGGCAGGGGGTGGCAGGGTTGGTGCCAAGGGGCGGCAGGGTTGGTGGCAGGGTTAGTGCCAGGGGGCGGCAGGGGGTGCCAGGGTTGGTGCCAGGG
>NW_026530734.1:0-22333 GCF_014839835.1 Dryobates pubescens
CCCCCGTAGAGCCTTCCTGGGCCTGCAGTCCCGCCCTCACTCGGCCCCTCCCATTGTCACATAGCCCCGCCCCCTCCGTAGCCCCGCCCCCTTAGAGCTTTCCCAGCCCCGCAGCCCCGCCTCTCACCACCCTCCTCCCAGCGCCACTTAGCCCCGCCCCGGCAGCTCCGCCCCCTGCCCCTAGCCCCTCCCCCTGCCCCTAGCCCCTCCCCCTGCCATTCCGGTCAGGCTCCCTTCCCGTTCCCGCCCCGCCCCCGTCCCGCTCGGGTCCCGGCCCCGCCCCGCCGGCCCCGCACCGTCTCGGCCCCGCACCGTCTCTGCCCCACAGGCGCACGCAGCGGTCGCCGCCGCAGGAGGCCAGCAGGGTGCCGCTGGGGTTTCCAGGCCAGGAACCAGCAGCGCGAGTCGGGGTGCGCCGGCAGCCGGCACAGCAGCTCCAGCGCCTCCTTCATGGCGCCGCCGGCCCCGCGGCCCTGAGCCGCGGCCCCGCTCCGCCGCCGGAAGCGGAAGCGCCCCCGGCGCCGCCGGAAGCGGAAGCGAGCGGCGCGCCGGAAGCCGAGGCGCCGGGAGCCGGTGCAGCCGGGCGGGATGTACACCCCGGGCGGGCCGGGGCTGCCCGGCGGCAGGCGGCGGGGCCGCGGCGGGGCGGCGGGCGGCGGCCTGCCCAAGCAGCCGGAGCGCAGCCTGGCCTCGGCGCTGCCCGGGGCGCTCTCCATCACGGCGCTCTGCACGGCGCTGGCCGAGCCCGCCTGGTTCCGCATCCACGGCGGCACCTGCGCCCGCCAGGAGCTGGGCGTCGCCGATGTCCTGGGCTACGTCGATCCCGAGCTGCTGCGAGGTGAGGGCCGGGGCGGGAGGGCTTGCTCCGGGTCGCCTTCGCCGGCCGTCCCCTTCCCCCCTTCCTTCGCCGGCCGTCCCCTTCCCCCCTTCCTTCCCCGGCCGTCCCCTTCCCCCCTTCCTTCCCCGGCCGTCCCCTTCCCCCCTTCTTTCCCCGGCCGTCCCCTTCCCCCCTTCCTTCGCCGGCCGGTCCCCTTCCCTCCCTCCCTCGCCGGCCGTCCCCTTCCCTGCTGCTCGGGGGGTGGCTCCCAGCCTCTGCTGCCCCAACCCCCCCCAGTCCCGGCTCCCTGGAGGTCGTTACTGGCCACTGGGATGTGCTGCCCAGGGAGGTGGTGGAGTCCCCATCCCTGGAGGTGTTTAGGCAGAGCCTGGCTGAGGCCCTTGGTGCCATGGTTGAGTCGATCAGATGGTGCTGGGGCAGAGGTTGGACTGGGTGATCTCGAAGGTTTCTTCCAACCTGGTTCATTCTGCTCTGTTGTTACTGAAGTTTTGTCCTCTGGCAGCACCCAAAGGTGCCGATTTCCAGCCCTTTGTGCCTTAAAGCTGCTCAGGGCTCTGCTGTCAGCACTGAACCTGTGGGGGCTGGGGCAGCCTGAGCAGCCCCAGGGCTGTTAATCCCTGGGAGAGGAGCAAAAATGTTGTCCCCAGATGATCTGCTGAGCTGAATGCTGGCAGCAGGGCTTGGGTGTCCTCACCAGGGGGGGTTGGGCTTCACCAGGGAACTGATGGAGGTAAATCCTTCAGCCACAGAGTCTGGGTCCCAGGGAAGGGTCTGGAGAGCAGGAGAAGCTGAGGGAGCTGAGGCTGTTGAGCCTGGAGAAAAGGAGGCTGAGGAGAGACCTGCTGGCTCTCTGCAGCTCCCTGAGAGCAGGCTGAGGGTGGGATCTCTCCTTCCAAGTGGTGATAACAAGAGAAACCAGGCTCAGATTGCACAAGGGGAAGTTTGGGTTGGGCATGAGGAGCAATTTCTTCCCCTTGAGGGCTGTCAGTGCCTGGAACAGGCTGCCCAGAGCAGTCCCCAGCCCTGGAGGGGGGTTTCAAAGCCTCAGAGCTGTGGTGCTGAGGGCCATGGTTCAGCCCCAGCCTTGGCAGGGTTAGAGAAGGGTTGGACTGGGTGACCTTGAAGGGCTTTTTCCAACCAGAACACCTCCATGGGGCTATGAATTCGTGGGACCATAGCACTGTTTTGCTTGGCAAAGCCCTTCAGGGTCATCCAAGCCAACCACCCACCTCCTGCCCCATGGGCATCAAACCCTGGGGCTACTTCCACCCCAGCAGCTGGGCACACACAAAAGAAGTTCTGCCCCAGCTTCCTTCTTTGGGCTTTAGCCTCCCTGCTCCCAGCCCCACAGGAGCTGAGAGGGTGGCCTTGAACCTCAGGACATTTCCAGTGCCAGCTGTGGAGCCACTTATGGATGGGCACAGCCCTTGTGTGTTGGATTTGATGGCTTGGAGGGGCCTGGAGCAGCTCTGGGAGCAGCAAAGGCTGAGAGCCCTGGGGCTGAGAGCCTGCAGAAGAGCAGCCCCAGAGGGCAGCTGAGCAATGCTCAGCAAGAGCTGAAGGAGCTGTGGGGGGCAAGAGGCTGGGGCCAGGCTCTGCTGAGTGGGGCCCAGGGCCAGGCCAAGGGGCAAGGGGCACAAAGTGGCAGCCAGGAGGTTCTGTTTGTCCCTGAGGAGAAAGTTGTTTGTTGTGAGGGTGCTGGAGGCCTGGAGAGGCTGCCCAGAGGCCTGCCAGAGGCCTGCACTCTGCTGCCCAGAGAGGTTGTGGAGTCTCCTGGTGTGGAGAGCTTCCAACCCACCCTGGGCATTGTGCTGCTGGGCAAGCTGCTGGGGGTGCCCCTGGGTGGGGCAGGGGTGTTGGGCTGGGTGAGCTCCAGAGCTCCCTTCCAGCACCACCAGGTTGGCACTGTGAGGGTCTGTGCCAGCTGGCATCTGGGTGTCCCTGTGGCTTTCAATTCACAGTTCACAAACCAAAGTCTGTGCCCAGGCCAGGTGCTGCTGTGCCCTGGATGGGAGCAGAGCAAAGGGAGCTGTGGAATCCTTGGATGGTCTGGGTTGGAGGAGCCCTTCAGGATCCAGCACTGCCCCCCTGCTCTAAGCCCCCCCAGCCTGGTGCTCAGCCACCTCCCCCAGCACCAGCAGCAGCAACCAGCTGGGGAGGGGGGGAGGGGGGGAAGGGAGTTTCCTGGTGCTCAGCTCCTGCCTTTGCCTTTCCCTTTGCCCCCAGATTACTGCATGAACCCTCAGACAGTCCTGCTGCTCCGGGTGATTGCTGCCTTCTGCTTCCTGGGCATCATCTGCAGCCTCTCAGCTTTCCTGCTGGATGTCTTTGGCCCCAAGCACCCAGCCCTGAAGATCAACTCGGCGCTACGCCTTCGCTCACATCCTCACAGGTCAGCCCAGCCCCCCCCCCAGAGCCCCCTGCCAGCCCAGCCCCCCCCCCAGCCCCCCCCCGAGCCCCCCCCGGAGCCCCCTGCCAGCCCAGCCCCCCCCCGAGCCCCCCCCCGGAGCCCCCTGCCAGCCCAGCCCCCCCCCCCGAGCCCCCTGCCAGCCCAGCCCCCCCCCCCGAGCCCCCCCCCGAGCCCCCTGCCAGCCCAGCCCCCCCCCCGAGCCCCCCCCCAGAGACCCCTGCCAGCCCAGCCCCCCACAGAGCCCCCCACAGAGCCCCAGAACTCTCAGGCTTGGAAGGGACCCCAAGGCTCAGGCAGTGCCAACCCCCTGCCATGGCCAGGGACACCTCACACCACAGCAGGTTGCTCACAGCCACCTCCAGCCTGGCTGCAAACACCTCCAGGCAGGAGGCTGCCACCACCTCCCTGGGCAACCTGTGCCAGGCTCTCACCACCCTCCTGGGCAGCAACTTCTTCCTCACAGCCAATCTCAATCTCCCCACTTCTACTTCTGCTCCATCCCCCCCAGTCCTATCCCTCCCTGACACCCTCAAAAGTCCCTCCCCAGCTCTCCTGGAGCCCCCTGCAGATGCTGGAAGGCCACAATGAGGTCTCCTGGGAGCCTTCTCCTCTCCAGCCTGCACAGCCCCAACTCCCTCAGTCTGTCCTCACAGCAGAGCAGCTCCAGCCCTCTGCTCCTCCTCGTGGCCCTGCTCTGGACACCTTCCAGCACCTCCAGATCCTTCCTGGCACAGAGGCTCCAGAACTGGCCCCAGAGCCTCCAGCTGTGGTCTCAGCAGAGCGGAGCAGAGGGGGAGAATCCCCTCCCTGGCCCTGCTGGCCACACTTCTCTTGCTGCAGCCCAGGCTCTGCTTGGCTCTCTGGGCTGCAAGTGCTCCCTGCTGGCTCCTGTTGAGCTTCTCCTCCCCCAGCACCCCCAGGTCCTTTTCTCCAGGGCTGCTCTGCAGCCAGTCCCTGCCCAGGATCTTCAAGATCACCCAGTTCCAACCCCCTGCCACAGGCAGGGACACCTCCAGGATACTCAAGGCCTCATCCAACCTGTTGGCCTGGCTGAGCTCTGGAGTTCCCTTCCAGCCTGGACCACTCTGTGTGCTCCAGAGGCCTGCAGGCTGTTGTTGGCCTGGCTGAGCTCTGGAGCTGCCTTCCAGCCTGGACCACTCTGTGTGCTGCAGAGGCCTGCAGGCTGCTGTTGGCCTGGCTGAGCTCTGGAGCTGCCTTCCAGCCTGGACCACTCTGTGTGCTGCAGAGGCCTGCAGGCTGTTGTTGGCCTGGCTGAGCTCTGGAGTTCCCTTCCAGCCTGGACCACTCTGTGTGCTGCAGAGGCCTGCAGGCTGCTGTTGGCCTGGCTGAGCTCTGGAGCTGCCTTCCAGCCTGGACCACTCTGTGTGCTGCAGGGGCCTGCAGGCTGTTGTTGGCCTGGCTGAGCTCTGGAGCTGCCTTCCAGCCTGGACCACTCTGTGTGCTGCAGGGGCCTGCAGGCTGCTGTTGGCCTGGCTGAGCTCTGGAGCTGCCTTCCAGCCTGGACCACTCTGTGTGCTGCAGAGGCCTGCAGGCTGTTGTTGGCCTGGCTGAGCTCTGGAGCTGCCTTCCAGCCTGGACCACTCTGTGTGCTGCAGAGGCCTGCAGGCTGTTGTTGGCCTGGCTGAGCTCTGGAGCTGCCTTCCAGCCTGGACCACTCTGTGTGCTCCAGAGGCCTGCAGGCTGCTGTTGGCTTCCAGCCTTGTCTCGGGGGGGTGTCACTGAGTGTCTCCCCTTCTCTGCCCTTCAGTCCTGCAGTGTGCCACTGTGATTGGGTTCTGCTACTGGGCCTCAGAGCTGATCCTGGCCCAGCAGCAGCAGCACAAGAAGTACCATGGCTCCCAGGTCTACGTCACCTTCGCCGTCAGCTTCTACCTGGTGGCCGGGGCCGGCGGAGCCTCCATCCTGGCCACCGCTGCCAACCTCCTGCGCCACTACCCCACCGAGGAGGAGGAGCAGGCCCTGGAGCTCTTCTCTGAGATGGAGGAGAATGAACCTTACCCAGCTGAGTATGAAGTCATCAACCAGTTCCAACCTCCCCCAGCCTACACCCCCTGAGGCCGCCGGCCTCGCCGCCGCCGCCTCCTCCTCCTCCTCGACGTCTCCTCCAGGCTCTTCTGACCTCCCTCCCCCCCCAGCAGAGGGAGAGGAACTTTGGGTGGGTTTTATTTAGGGTCAGAGCATCCATTTTTATGTTGTTTGGGGGGGGGGGGGGGGGTTTGGGGGGGGGGTGGTTTGGTCCAGCTTAGCCTTTGCTTCCTTGGCTGCCGAGGCGGTGAGCTGGGAGCCCCTGCCCCGACCAGGGCAGGCATCGCCCTCCCCTGCCCCCCTCCCCACCTCTCCCTTCCCCCCCCTCCCCAGTGTGGGATTCTCAGCCTGGCAGGGTGGGGGGGAGCATCCCACCTCCCCTCTCTTCCTCCAACCAGCTGGAGAAACCCCTAGGGAAAGCAGCTGGCCCAGGACAGCACAGAGGTGGGAGAGAGGAGGGAAGCAAAGCGACCCCCAGCCCAGCGCCGCCCCCCGGGGAGGGCTCTGCACTTTAGTTCAGGCTCTGGAAGTTTGGGGGGGGGAGGGAGGGGGGGGGGACACACACACAGGGACAATTTGGGGTCTTGGAACTGCTGTAGATCTCCCCCCCCCCCAATTTTGGAAGCAGGTGGGACCCCTGGAAGCTCTTCCCAGCCCTGGTCGGGGCTCCCCTGCTGCTGCAGGCACAGAGCAGCGAGGGGCAGGAAAGGCTGAGGCTCAAACTGGCTTGGGGGGGGTCAGCAGGTTTAGGGGGGTCAGCAGATTCTTGGGGGGGGTCAGCAGGTTTGGGGGGGGTCAGCAGGTTTGGGGGGGGTCAGCAGATTTTGGGAGGGGTCAGCATGTTTGGGGGGGGTCAGCAGAACTTGGGGGTTCAAATTCTTGGGGGGGGTCAGCAGGTTTGGGGGGGGTCAGCAGGTTTGGGGGGGTCAGCAGATCTTGGGAGGGGTCAGCAGGTTTGGAGGAGTCAGCAGGTTTGGGGGGGTCAGCAGAACTTGGGGGTTCAAATTCTTGGGGGTCAGCAGATATCGGGGGGGTCAGCAGGTTTGGGGGGGTCAGCAGATTCTTGGGGGGGTCAGCAGATCTTGGGAGGGGTCAGCAGGTTTGGGGGGGTCAGCAGAACTTGGGGGTTCAAATTGTTTGGGGGGGTCAGCAGATCTGGGGGGGGTCATCAGATCTCGGGGGGGTCAGCACATTTGGGAGGGGTCAGATTTGGGGGGGTCAGCAGATCTTGGGGGTTCAGATTCTTGGGGGGTCAGCAGATCTTGGGGGAGTTTAGCAGATTTTGGGGGGGTCAGGAGATTTGGGGGGGGTCAGCAGATCTTGGGGGGGTATTAGCAGATTTGGGGGGGGGGGTCAGCAGGTTCTGGGGAGGACTTTAGCACATCTGAAGGATTTTAGCCAATCTCCAGGGGGGGTTGAGGAACCCTTTGGGTTTCAGCAAATCTTGGGGGGGGGGGTGGGGGGAGAAAATCTTGGGGAGGGGTTGACCAAATCTTGGGGGGGGGGGGAGGGGAGGGGGTTAGCAACTCTTGGGGTGGGGTTAAGCCAAGATAAAGCCAGACCTGGGCTCAGTGCCAGCTCCTGCTTGAGCCCAGCTCTGCCTCTGGCTATTATGCAAGTTCCTGCCCCCCACCCCCCCAGCCCCCCCAATTCCCATCTCCCTCTCCTGCTGTTTTTTTTCCCTGCCCCCTTTCCCCCCCCGTTTATATCTCCCTGATTTTTCCCTTCTGCTCCTGGTTTTATTCCCTTGCCCCCAAGAGCCCTGAGAGCCACTGGAGCAAACTTTCCTGCCTGGAGAGCTCAGCCCAGCCCAGGAGGCAGCTGCTGGGGACAGCTCCTGGGATTTATTGGGGGGGGTTCAAGGTTGTTTAACACAAATCCAGCAGGAAATTCCCCCCCCCCCCAATCCCCCTCCCTTCCAAGAGAGCAAATCCAGCAGGAACTTCCCCTCAGTGGGATGAGGACAAGGCTGGGGTCGATCCCTCCCTTTCCAGGGCAGGAATTTCCCTCCTTGGGGATTCCCAAACCATTCCCAAACCATTCCCAACAGCTTCAGCCCCAACTGATTCTTCCTGCTGGGCTCTACCCCCCCGCCCCCCAATCCCCCAATCCCACTTCCCTCCTCCCCCCCTTCCAATCCCACTTCCCTCCTCCCCCCCTTCCAATCCCACTTCCCTCCTCCCCCCCTTCCAATCCCACTTCCCTCCTCCCCCCCTTCCAATCCCACTTCCCTCTTCCCACTTCCCTCCTTCCAATCCCATTTTCTCCCCCAGCCCTGCACCGGCTATGCAAAGAGCTCCGGGAGCCGTGGGAATGGGAAGCTGGGATGGGGAAGGAGCCCTGGGGCAGCTCCGGGGAGGGAGATCGACCTCGGGAAGCTCCGGGGAGGGAAATCGACCTCGGGAAGCTCTGGGGAGGGAGATCGACCTCTCCAGCCCCCCCTGCGGGGTCAGCCTGAAAGATGCGGAGCGGCGCTGGGGGGAGGGGGGGAGGGGATTCGGGGCGGGGGGGGGGCGGTGCGGAGCTGTTGGCCTCCTCTTCCTCCCCCCTCCTGCCTTCCTCGGCCAAAGGAATAAGCTCCCGGCAGAGCCAGCTGGAAGAGGGTTGGGAACTCAATATGCAAAGGGGGGGGAGGGGGGGGGCAGGAGTGTAAATAGTTTGGGCACCCCCGGACTGCATCCTGGAGAAGAGCCCCCCCCCAAATAAAAGACAAAGGAGGTCGTTGCCCCCCGCCCCCAGCCCCACTGGTGCGGCTCAGTGGAGTCCCAGGAGGAGCCTGGGGGGCTGGGAGGGGTCAGGGGGGTTGGGGTCCCCCCCCCCAACTATGCCAGAGGAAATAAAAGGGGTGCAAAGAGCTGGGCCTGGGAGGCTGTGATGTGTTGTGGGGAATCGGGGGGGGGGGGAGGGGAATGTTCATGGTGCTGCACCCCCAAACCCGGCCCTGCCTCCTGCCCCCACTGTCCTGCACCCCCAAACCCGGCCCTGCCTCCTGCATCCACTGTCCTGTACCCCCAAACCCGGCCCTGCCTCCCGCCCCCCACTGCTCTGCACCCCTCTAACCATCCCCACCTGCACCCCAATAACCAATGCTGCCCCACTCCTACACCCCACTAACCAGCCCCATCTGCACCTCCACCCCCCAATAGCTTCCTGCCCTGCCCCCAGTGCCCCCCAGTAGCCCCCTGCCCGGCGCCCGCTGCCCGGCGCCCTTCGCCCCGCCCCGGGGGGCGTGTCCTGGTCGCGCCCCGCCTCTGGCCCCGCCCACCCCACCTCTGCCGGCCAAGCCCCGCCCCGCGCGCCCTCCCGCGCCCCGCGCGCCCTTGCCCTCCCCTCTCTCCCCTCCGCGAGCGTGCCGGGGCGGGGCTTTCCTCCCTCTCTGCCGTTCGCCGCCCAATCGCCGAGCGGGGAGGTGAGGCGGCAGCCAATGGGGGGAGCGGCGCAGCGCGATGACGCCAGCAGCGCGACGCGGGCGGCCCGCGGAGGCGGCGGCATGTTGCTGCCCCGGCGGCCGCTCCCCGGCCTCCTCGCCCGCTGCGCCCGCCTCGGCTCCTGCCCGCCCGCTGCCGGCGGGGCTCCCGCTGCCCCCGGGGAGCGGCGGGGCCTGCTGGGCCTTCTGGCGCGGCAGTGCGGCTGCCTAACCGGGCAGAGGGCGCGGAGGGCCCGCCGGGCCTGGCACCGCCTTGGCGGTGGGGACGGGGCGGCGGAGAGGGCTCGGCGAAGCGGCGGCGGAGGAGGAGGAGGGTGGTGGTGGTGGTGGTGGCGGGGGTTGCACCGAGGCCGCCCCGCCTTCGCCGCCACCGGCCGCCTCATGGCGACTCTGGCCGGCGTCTTCGTCTGGGACGGGCAGCGCATCGAGGAGGAGGAGCTGCAGCGGTGGGTGTGCGCCGCGGGGACCCCGGCACAACCCCCACCCCCGCCTTGGGCGGCCCGAGAACCACCCCCGCCATCCCCCTCCCCAAATCCTCCGTGGCACAGCAAATCCTCAAGCGCTCGGTGCCCGGCGCTCGGGAGGCCTCCAGATCCCCTCCGCCCCCGACCTGTTCCTTAGGGCCTGGGCTTCACCCCCAGATCCTCGGCGTTTCGCCTTCCCCAGCGCTTTTGGGCTCCTCAGACCAGCCCCAGCCCGAAGGTGCCTTCGAGCCCAGAGCTCCCCCCGCAGTTCTCGGCAGGCTGCGATCCTCCCGGCCCCTCGGCGGCCCGGGGCATCCAGCTCCTGGGGGGGGTGTCTCCAGATCCCCCCCAAGCCTCTCAGATCTTCCCCTTGGTCCTCAGGACCCCTCCCTAAATCCTCGGTGGCCTAAAGCCCCCCAGAACTCCTGGTCCCCCTGTTCCCAGGGAGCCCCCCCCGGCCCTCTGCAGCTCCTGCCCCCTATGTTGCCCTGGGACAGCAACCCTCAACTCCTCCCCTCCCGAGTGCCCCTCCCCCCCACATGCTGCCCTGGCCTGGGAGGGGGTCCCCAGCCTTTTATCTTTTGAGGTGCTGCTTGGGGGGGGGTCCCTAAATCCTGGCCCTGCCTGCTGCACCCCCAGCAAATCCCCTGAGACCCCTCCCCAGTTCTCTGCTTGCTGCCTCCCCACCCTTGGGGGGGCTCTGGGAGTGCACCCCCCCTACCCCAAGGCCTGGCCCTGCCTGCTTCCTCCTCCTGCAAACTCCTTGGGGTGCCCACTGGGTGCCCCCCCCCAGGTCTCTGCTCAGTGTTCCCTATCCCAGCAGCTTCCTTCCCCTCCTGTGGTGCTTTTGGGGTCCCTCCCTTCCCCCTCACACACAGCCCTGCACCCCCTGTGTAAAAAGGGGGTCCCCACCATGCAGGAGCCAGCACTGGGGGCTGGGGGAGAGGTGTGGGGGGGACACCCAGAGCCCTCCACCCCACCCCCTCCCCAGTTTGAGGGCAGCACTTGGTGAGGTCTCTCCTGGCTGTAATTAAGCAGCTTGGGGGTGAGTCAGAGAGGGCTAATGAAAAGCTGCTGAGCAGCTTGGGGTGTTGCTGGGACACCCCCAAACCTTCCAGTGCCTCATCCAGGCTCCCCCCCTAAGCCTTAAACACCCCCAGGGCTTCATTTAAGTAGCTTAACCCAGGGCTTAATTAAATCTTGGAGCTCATTAACAGCAACCCCACAGCTCTGCCACCTCCCCAGGGCTTTGAGGCTGATCCCAAACCCTTTCTGTGCTGGAAAAAATTCCTCCTTCCCCCCCCCCCCCCCCCCCTCAGGAGAAGCTGAATCCCTGAAGGGCTCCTTTGGTGCCCAGGACCAAGCCCAGGCTGCTGCAGGGCTGAGGATTAAACCTTTGGGGTTTTGATCTCTGCTTTGCAGCCTCCTCAGCTGCAGGTCAGAGCTGCCCCCCCCTGCCCAGGGCTCCCTCCCAGCTCAGCTGCAGCAGCCCAGGCAGAGCTCCCCTTGGGGAAGACTCTTGCAGTGTCCCTTCCCTTTTGCAGCCTTTTCATGGCTTCCTGTCACTCTTTTCCCTCCTCTCCCCCAGCTCCCCCCTCAGGGGAGCTCTCCCAACCCCCCCTCAGGGGAGCTGCCCCAAAAGCCCCTCAGAGGAGCCTTCCTAAATCCCCTCAGAGGATCCCCCTCAGGAGAGGCCCCCCCAGACCCCCTCTCAGAGGAGCCCAAAAGCCCTCAGGAGAGCCCCCCCCAGACCCCCTCTCAGAGGAGCCCAAAAGCCCCCTCAGGTGAGCCCCCCCAGCCCCCCTCAGAAGAGCCCCAAAAGCCTACAGAGGAGCCCCCCAGATCCCCCCTCAGGAGAGCCCCCCCAGACCCCCTCAGAGGAGCCCAAAAGCCCCCTCAGGTGAGCCCCCCCAGCCCCCCTCAGGAGAGCCCCAAAAGCCTACAGAGGAGAGCCCCCAGACCCCCCCAGGAGAGCCCCCCAAAGCCTCTCAGAGAAGCCCCAAAAGCCCTCAGAGGAGCCCCCAGCCCCCCCAAGGAGAGCCCCCCCAGACCCCCCCAGGGAGTTCTCTCTCCTGGAGCCCAGGTGGCAGCAGGAGGCTCTGCTGGGCCCAGGGTGAGGGGGAAAGGAGGCTGGAAATGAAGCAATCAGGCTTGGAACCTGCCCTGGACCCTTCCCCTTCCCTCTCCCCTCCTTCCCTCCCCAAACCCCCTCCCTTCCCCCCCCCCACCCCCCACCCCCTCTGCTCTGGGGCAGCTCTGCCTCCCTCCTGCCCTTTCAAAGAGCTTTGGGCCCCTGGGTGTCAGCTTTCTGCCCTTCCCTTCCCCCCTCCCCCAGTCCCTTTCCCTCCTCTCTCTTGGCCCTCTGCTGCCAGCCCAGTGCCAGCTCCAGAGGTGCCAGCCCCCCCCGGGGGTGCAGCCAGGCTGGGAGCTGGGTGGCAGCCAGGGCACAGAGCAGCTGGTGGTGTCCCTCAGGCAGCAGCTGAGGAGCTTGGAGGGGGAGAGGGAGCTTGCAGGGAGACCCTCCTGGCCCTCTCCAGCTCCCTGAGAGGCCTTCTTGGCCCCCAGGGCACACTGCTGGCCCCTGGGCAGCTCCTTGTCCCCCAGCCCTCCCAGCTCCTTCTCCTGGAGCTGCTCCTTCCTGGGCTGGGGCTGTTGCTGCCCAGGGCCAGGCCCCTGCCCTGCTTGGCCTCCAGGAGCTCTCAGCCTGCCCAGGGCTCAGTGCAGGGCAGCAGGGCCTGGGGGGGGTCAGCACTCCTCCTCCCAGCCTGGCAGCAGCAAGGCCACTTCTGCAGCCTCCCAGGGCAGGAGGGGAGGGCTCAGCCTGCTCCTGCCCCAGAACTCCTCCAGCTGAAGCTAGCCTCAGCCTGGGCAGGGCCCTGGGGCTGGGGGCAGGGCCCTGGGGCTGGGGGCTGGGCCCTGGGGCTGGGGGCAGGGCCCTGGGGCTGGGGGCAGAGCCCTGGGGCTGGGGGCAGGGCCCTGGGGCTGGGGGCAGAGCCCTGGGGCTGGGGGCAGGGCCCTGGGGCTGGGGGCTCTGGGGCTGGGGGCTGGGGGCTGGGGGCAGGGCCCTGGGGCTGGGGGCTCTGGGGCTGGGGGCTCTGGGGCTAGGGGCTCTGGGGCTAGGGGCTGGGGGCAGAGCTCTGGGGCTGGGGGCAGGGCCCTGGGGCTGGGGGCAGGGCCCTGGGGCTGGGGGCAGAGCTCTGGGGCTGGGGGCAGGGCCCTGGGGCTGGGGGCAGAGCTCTGGGGCTGGGGGCAGGGCCCTGGGGCTGGGGGCTCTGGGGCTGGGGGCTGGGGGCAGAGCTCTGGGGCTGGGGGCAGGGCCCTGGGGCTGGGGGCAGGGCCCTGGGGCTGGGGGCAGGGCCCTGGGGCTGGGGGCAGAGCTCTGGGGCTGGGGGCTCTGGGGCTAGGGGCTGGGGGCAGGGCTCTGTCTGCAGCAGAGATGCTCCAGGGAGGCTTTGGATGCTCAGGGCTGCCTTTGGGGGTGGTCTGTTGCCCCCCTCCAGGTCTGCCCAGGAGATGAAGCACATGGAGAACATTTCCAGCCTCCTGCAGGGCAGTGAGTGCCAGAGGCTGGAGCCCACTGTGGGCTCTGGGGAGCAGCCCTGGGAGATGATCATGGACAAGAAGCACTTCAAGCTGTGGAGGAGGCCCATTGAGGGCTCCCACCTGTACCAGTACCGAGGTGAGCAGCTCCCCCCTGGGCCTGGGGTGCCCTCAGGGTGCTGAGCCCTCAGGGTGCTGAGCCCTCAGGGTGCTGAGCCCTCAGGCTGGGGCTGGGTCCTGCCTTGTGCTGATGGGGAAATGGGAATTGGCCTTCAGCTCCCTCAGCCAGGAATTGCCTCCCAGCCCTGCTGCAGGTCAGGAGCTGGCTCCAGCTCTGGGCTCCCCAGCTCCAGGGGGACAGGGAAGTGCTGGAGAGAGTCCAGGGCAGGCTGGGAAGCTGCTGAGGGGCCTGGAGCAGCTCTGGCAGCAGCAAAGGCTGAGAGCCCTGGGGCTGAGAGCCTGCAGAAGAGCAGCCCCAGAGGGCAGCTGAGCAATGCTCAGCAAGAGCTGAAGGAGCTGTGGGGGGCAAGAGGCTGGGGCCAGGCTCTGCTGAGTGGTGCCCAGGGCCAGGCCAAGGGGCACAAAGTGGCAGCCAGGAGGTTCTGTTTGCCCCTGAGGAGAAAGTTGTTTGTTGTGAGGGTGCTGGAGGCCTGGAGCAGGCTGCCCAGAGAGGTTGTGGAGTCTCCTGGTGTGGAGAGCTTCCAACCCCCCCTGTGCTGCTGGGCAGGCTGCTGGGGGTGCCCTGGTGGGGCAGGGGGGGTTGTTGCCCTCTGGGTGGGCTCCAGGGCTGCCTCCCCAGGGCTGATCTCTCTCTCCCCCCCCAGTGTTTGGCTCCTACACCGATGTGACTCCTCGGCAGTTCTTCAACGTGCAGGTGAGCAGCCCTGGGGCCTCTGCAGCTGCCCAGCACCGACCCTCCCCCCCTGGGGGCAGGCTGGGCTGCAGCTCAGGTGCTGCCTGCTTCCTCTTCCCCCCCTGGATGTGCTGCAGGGCTGCCCCCAGGGAGCTGGGGCCGAGGCATCCCCCAGCCTGGGCTGGGGCTTGCTGCCCATCTGTGCTGTGGTTGCTGTGGAGCTTTGGGTGCCTGGGCTTGGAAGGGACCTTAGAGAGGTTCCAACCCCCCCTGCCATGGGCAGGGACAGCTGCCCCCAGCCCAGGCTGCTCCAGGCCTCCCCCAGCCCAGGCTGCTCCAGGCCTCCCCCAGCCCAGGCTGCTCCAGGCCTCCCCCAGCCCAGGCTGCTCCAGGCCTCCCCCAGCCCAGGCTGCTCCAGGCCTCCCCCAGCCTGGCTCTGAGCACCTCCAGGGAGGGCAACCATGGCCTCCCTTGAGGCCCAGGCTCCTGAGGGCAGAGGGCTGCTGGCACTCACCCAGCCAGGCCTTGGCACCTCCCCCCCCCCCAGGGAGAGGGCAGCCACAGCCTCCTTGGGCAGCCTGTGCCCCCTGGGCAGCCACAGCCTGTGCCCCCTGGGCAGCCTGTGCCCCCTGGGCAGCCACAGCCTGTGCCCCCTGGGCAGCCTGTGCCCCCTGGGCAGCCCTGCAGGCCCTGGCTCCCCTCGGGCAGGGCTCCGCTCCTCGCCCACCCTCCCTGCGGCTCCTGCCCCTGCCAGGGGCTCCTGCAGCTGGCCCTGCCAGGGGAGGGGGCAGGGGGGGCTGTGGCCAGGCCCCCCTGGCCTCTGCTGGGCCTCAGCCTCTGCCCTCTTGCCAGCTGGACACCGAGTACAGGAAGAAGTGGGACTCGCTGGTCATCAAGCTGGACGTCATCGAGCGCGACCTGGCCACGGGCTCCGAAGTCATCCACTGGGTCACACACTTCCCTGTGGGTAACCCCTGCCTGCCCTGCCCCTGCCTGCCCTGCCCCTGCCTGCCCTGCCCCTGCCTGCCCTGCCCCTGCCTGCCCTGCCCCTGCCTGCCCCTGCCCCCTGCCTGCCTGCCCTGCCCCCTGCCTGCCTCCGAAGTCATCCACTGGGTCACACACTTCCCTGTGGGTAGCTCCTGCCCCCTGCCTGCCACACCTGGAACATTGCATCCAGCTCTGGGCTCCCCAGCTGAGGAGGGACAGGGAGCTGCTGGAGAGAGGCCAAGGGAGGGCTGCAAGGCTGCTGAAGGGACTGCAGCACTGCCTGGGGAGGAGAGGCTGAGAGCCCTGGGGGTGCTGAGTGTGGAGAGGAGAAGGCTGAGAGGGAGCTGCTCAATGGCTCTCAAGAGCTGAGGGCTGGGGGGCAGGAGGGAGGGGACAGGCTCTGCTCAGCTGCACCCTGGGACAGGCCAAGGGGCAAGGGATGGAAAGTGCAGCACAGGAGGTTGCAGCTCAGCAGGAGGAGGAACTTCTGCCCTGGGAGGCTGCCAGAGGCCTGGAGCAGGCTGCCCAGAGAGGTTGTGGAGTCTCCTTGTGTGGAGCCTTTGCAGCCCTGTCTGGATGTGTTCCTGTGTGCCCTGGGCTGGGTTCTCTGCTCCTGCTCTGGCAGGGGGCTGGGAGCTCTTTGGGAGGTCCCTTTTAACCCCCTGAGCTCCTGTGTGATGCTCCTGTGGCTCTGGGGGGTGCTGAGCCTCTGCCTCCTGCCCCCCAGTACCCCATGTACTCCAGGGACTACGTCTACGTCCGGAGGTACAGCGTGGACAAGGAGAACAACCTGATGGTGCTGGTCTCAAGGTAGGGCTGGAGGCTTCCTGCCTGCCTCTGGCTCCCTCAGGAGCATCTCAGAAGCTGGCCCTGAAGCCCCTCAGGGCCCTGCCACCCAAGCAAAGAGCCCTCAAGGGAGGGGCTGGAAGCTTTGGTGGTCCTCTGGGTGGCCAACCTGCAGCAGTGGCCTGCAGCCAACCCTCCTCCCCCCCCCCCCCTCAGCTCCAGAGTGTCAGCAGGAGGCTGCTGTGGCTCTCAAGGTCACCAAACCCAACCCTTCCCCCTCCCAGCATTGCCCCCTCAGGGCACCACCAACCCCCCAGCACTGCAGCTCCAGGGCTTTGAAGCCCCTCTGGGGGTGGAGGCTGCAGCACTGCCCCTGGCCCAGGCCTCAGAGGGGCAGAAATTGCTCCTCATGGCCAAGCTGAACCTGCCCTGGGGGCAACCTGAGGCCATTTCCTCCTCTTCCATCACCTCACACTAGGCAGGGGAGAGACCTCCTGGCTCTCTCCAGCTCCCTGCAAGGAGGCTGGAGCCAGGTTCCACCTGGCTCCAGCCTCCTTGCAGGGAGCTGGAGAGAGCCAGGAGGTCTCTCCCTTGCTCTTCCCCCAGCCCTCAAGGTCCTCCTTGCAGCAAGGAGCCCAAGCCTGACCCCCCAGCACTCCCAAGCTGTGGCCTCAGCTGACCTCTTGTTAGCCCTTCCCCCCCCCCCCCCAAAACCCCCTCCTCACCTCCTGCTGGGGCTGGACTGCTCCTTGGGTCCCTTCCAAGCTGGGATTCCTCTCTCCTCCCTCCCTGCAGGGCAGTGGAGCACCCAAGTGTCCCTGAGGACCCTGAGTATGTCAGGGTCAGGACCTATGAGTCCCAGATGGTCATCAGGCCTCACAAAACCTTTGATGAGGTAGGTTTGGGGGGGGGGAGGGGCTGGAGAGGGAGCCAGGAGCCTTCCTCCTGCTCCTTTGAGGTGCTGGATTCCTCCTCTGGCCATCAGGCAGGCAGAGGTGGAGAGGAGGGGGATGGGGTCCCTCTCCCCCAGGGGCTGAGGGCAGCTCAGGAGGGGGGTTTGAAGCTCTGGTTCAGGAGCTTGAGGCTCTTCATTAGGTGGGGGGGAGGCTGTGGTGGTCCTGGAGGGGCCCCAGCAGGGGTGGGACCCTGCAGGGTGGTCCTGGAGGGCCCCCAGGGGGAGGGTCCTCAGCAGGGGGGTCCTGGAGGGTCCCCAGCAGGGGGGTCCTGGAGGGAGGGTCCCCAGCAGGGTGATGCTGTAGGGCCCCAGGGGGAGGGTCCCCAGCAGGGGGCTCCTGGAGGGCCCCCAGGGGGAGGGTCCCCAGCAGGGGGGGTCCTGGAGGGAGGGTCCCCAACAGGGTGCTGCTGTAGGGCCCCAGGGGGAGGGTCCCCAGCAGGGGGCTCCTGGAGGGCCCCCAGGGGGAGGGTCCTGGAGGGGTGGTCTCCAGCAGGGTGGTGCTGGAGAAGGTCCCCAACAGGGGAGTCCTGGAGGGCCCCCAGAGGAATGGTCCTGGAGGGAGGGTCCCCAGCAGGGGGCTCCTGGAGGGCCCCCAGGGAGATGGTCTGGAGGGGTGGTCTCTAGCAGGGTGCTCCTGGGGGGCCCCCAGGGGGAGGGTCCTGGAGGGAGGGTCCCCAGCAGAGTGCTGCTGGATGGCCCCAGGGGGAGGGTCCCCAGCAGGGGGCTCCTGGAGCAGGAGTCCCCAGGGGAGGGTCCCCAGCAGGGGGCTCCTGGAGGGCTCCTGGAGGGAGGGTCCCCAGCAGGGGGGTCCTGGAGGGCCCCAGGGGGAGGGTCCCCAGCAGGGGGCTCCTGGAGGGCCCCCCCCAGTGCCCCCAGCCCCTTGTACAGGCCCCCAGCCCCTGCAGGCCCTTCCCAGCACTTCAGGCTTTGGGAGGCTCTTCCTGGGGGTCCCTCCAGGGGTGCCCAGAGCCCGGGGGGGCACTGGGGGCTATGAGCTGCTCCCAGCACTGCCCTCCCCTGGGGGCTGCACGGCCCTGAGCCACCCCCTGTGCCCCTGAGAGCTGCCAGCAGTGCCCTGGGCTGGGAGCAGCCCCCCAGGGGGGCAGGAGAAGGCTGAGGCCTGGCAGAGCTCTAATCCACTCCTTCATCCCCTCCTCCTCCTCCTCCTCCATCCCTCCCTGTCTTCCCTTCTCCATCCTTCCTCCTTCCTTTCTCCTCCTCCCTCTTTCTCCCCTTCTCTGCCCCACTCCTTTCTTCCCTTCTCCTCCTCCTCCTGCCCCTTCTCCCCTCTCCTCCTCCATCCTGCCCCTTCTCTTCTCCTTCTATCTTCCCCTTTCTTTCTTTCTCCCCCCCAACTCCTGCTCCTTCTCTCCCCCTGCCCCTCCTCCTCCTCCTCTTCCTCTTCCTCCTCCTCCTTGCTATCTTCCCCTTCCTCCCCTCCTCCTCCTCCCCCAAGAATGGCTTTGACTACCTGCTGACCTACAGTGACAACCCCCAGACAGTGTTCCCCAGGTACTGCCTCAGCTGGATGGTCTCCAGCGGTGAGTGAGGGGGGAGGCAGGCAGGGGGGGAGGGAGACTGGGGAGGGAAGGGAAGGGAGAGTCAGGGGGGAAGGAGGGAGAGTGGGGAGGGAAGGAAAAGACAGAGGGGAGAGGAAAGTGAGGAGGGAAAGGAGAAAAGAGAACAACACCTGGCAGCTGGCAATGGCTGCCTGAGGCTCTGCTGGATCCCTGCTGCCTGCCTGACCTCTCTCCCCCTGCTCCCCCCTCCTTCCTTCCCCTCTCTCCCCCCATGCTTCCTTCCCCTCTCTCCCCCCTGCTTCCTTCCCCCCTCTCCCCCCTCCTTCCTCCCTCTCTCTCCCCCCTCCTTCCTCCCTCTCTCCCCCCTGCTTCCTTCCCCTCTCTCCCCCCTCCTTCCTTCCCCTCTCTCCCCCCTCCTTCCTCCCCCTGCTCCCCCCTCCTTCCTTCCCCTCTCTCCCCCCTGCTTCCTTCCCCTCTCTCCCCCCTGCTCCCCCTGCCCCCAGGCATGCCTGATTTCCTGGAGAAGCTGCACACAGCAGCCCTCAAGGCCAGGAAGTTGGAGCTGGAGGTGAGAGACTACCTGGGGGCCAAGGCGCCGGAGGGGGCAGCCGAGGGCAAGGCTGCGCTGGCCGAGGGAGGAGGCTGCAGCCCTGCCCTGGACTACGCCTGAGGGCCGCAGGGAGCCGGCCCGGGGGGGGCCCTGCCGGCCCGGGGGGGGCCCTGCCGGCCCCTGCCCCCCCGGGGCCTGGGGCCTGGGCTCCACTTCCCCCCTGGGCACCACCCCTAGGCCCTGCTGCCTCCTCCCAGGGGCTCCTCAGCCCTCCTGGGTGCTCCCCAGGTGCTCCCCAGCCCTCCCCCTGGGTGCTCCCCAGGGTGCTCCCCAGGGTGCTCCCCAGCCCTCCCCCTGGGTGCTCCCCAGCCCTCCTGGGTGCTCCCAGGGTGCTCCCCAGCCCTCCCCAGGTTGCTCCCCAGGGTGCTCCCCAGCCCTCCTGGGTGCTCCCAGGGTGCTCCCCAGCCCTCCCCCAGGGTGCTCCCCAGCCCTCCCCAGGTTGCTCCCCAGGTTGCTCCCCAGGTTGCTCCCCAGGGTGCTCCCCAGGGTGCTCCCCAGCCCTCCCCCTGGGTGCTCCCCAGGGTGCTCCCCAGCCCTCCCCAGGGTGCTCCCCAGCCCTCCCCCTGGGTGCTCCCCAGGGTGCTCCCCAGCCCTCCCCCTGGGTGCTCCCCAGGGTGCTCCCCAGCCCTCCCCAGGGTGCTCCCCAGCCCTCCCCCTGGGTGCTCCCCAGGGTGCTCCCCAGCCCTCCCCCAGGGTGCTCCCCAGCCCTCCCCCTGGGTGCTCCCAGCCCTCCCTGGGTGCTCCCCTGGGTGCTCCCCAGGGTGCTCCCCAGGGTGCTCCCCAGCCCTCCTGCCTGCCCCTGCACTGCCAGGTTGCTTCCTGGTTGATGTTTGCTCCGCAGCTTCCCAACAGGAAAGGTTCCTTCCCCCCCCCCCCCCCCCCAGAATCCCAGGTGTGGATCCCAGCCCCCCCCAGAGCAGCTCCCCAGGGGTCTGGGGGCGCTGAGGCAGCAGCTGGCTGAGGAGCAGCCTGGGCTCAGGGGGAGACCAAAGCACCTTCAGCACCCAGCCCCAGGGTGGGCTTCTCCCTCCCCCTCCCCTGGAACCCTTCAAGCTGCAGCTCCAGGAGGCCTCAGCCCCCCCAGGACCTTCAGCCTCCACCCCAGGAGGCCTTCCCCCTCCCCCCCCCCCCCCCCCCCGATCCTTTTTGCCTCCATCCCAGAGTGGTTTCTCCCCCTGAAAGCCTTCAGCCTCCAGCTCAAGGTGGTCTCACCCCCCCCAAAAAGCCTTCTTGACCCCCACCTTGGGTTGGCTGCCCCCCAACTCCCCCTCCCCTTTGACCCCCCCCTTGGGTTGGCTGCCCCCCAACTCCCCCTCCCCCCTTTGACCCCCACCTTGGGTTGGCTGCCCCCCAACTCCCCCTCCCCCCTTTGACCCCCCACCTTGGGCTGTCTGCCCCCCAACTCCCCCTCCCCTTTGACCCCCACCTTGGGTTGGCTGCCCCCCAACTCCCCCACCCCCCTTTGACCCCCAACTTGGGTTGGCTGCCCCCCAACTCCCCCTCCCCTTTGACCCCCACCTTGGGCTGGCTGCCCCCCAGCCCTCCCCCCCCCTTCCAGTCCATCATGGGGGTGGGTGGGGGGAGGATGAAGCTTGGGGGGGGGGGGGTCCCCAAAAAGCTTTCCTGGGGTGTTTTTAGCTGCTGGTTTGTTGTGGGGGGGAGGGGAAATTGGGGGGGGGGGGGGCTGGGGGGGGCACTTTTGTACTGGTACTAACTGGGATCACTTTGGGGGGGGGTCAGCAGCAAACCCACCCCCCCCCCCAATCAATCATGGCCTGGAAGAGGGGGGGGTAGGGGTGGGGGGAGTGTCCCCATCTGTGGCCCCCCCCCAGGGTCTTAATTAGCTTCATCATGTTAATGAACCCCCCTGGGGGGGAGGAAGGGGGGGGAGAGGCATTAAGTGGGGACCTCCCCCCTCTTCTCCCCCCCCCCAATCGATTTATCATTAATATTAAAGATGAATATTAATTAATCAGCAGCTGCTCATTAATTGCTCTGCCCCACCCCAGCTGTTAATTAGCTAATTAAGGGGGGAGGGCTCCAGGAGTGGGGGGGGGGCCCTCCCCCTCTGCAGAAGGGAGGGGGTGGGGGTGGGGGTTTGCCCCCATTTGGGGGGGGGCAGCTTGAGGTGTGGGGGCTCTTGGGGGGGGGGGAGGGTGAAAGGACCCCCCCAGGGTGCTTTGAAGGGGGGGGGTCACCCCCATAGAGGGAGGCTCTGGGGGGGGGTCTTTTGCCCCCATTTGGGGGGGGAACAGCTTCAGATGGGGGGGATCTGGGGGGGGGGGTGGGAAGTGGAAGGGCCCCCCCCCGGGGGTGCTTGGGGTGGGGGGGGTCTCGCCCCCATTTGGGGGGGGCAGCTTCAGATGGGGGGGATCTGGGGGGGGAGTTGAAGGCCCCCCCCGGGGGTGCTTTGGGGGGGGGGGCCTCACCCCCATAGAGGGAGGGTTTTATGGGGGGGGTCTTTTGCCCCCATTTGGGGGGGGGGGCAGCTTCAGGTGTGCAGGCCCTGGAGGGGAGGAGGGGATGAAAGGACCCCCCCCAGGGTGGTTTGGGGGGGGGCTCACCCCCATAGAAGGAGGAGTTTGGGGGGGGGGGGTCTTTTGCCCCCATTTGGGGGGGGGCAGCCTCAGCGGGGGGGGGGGCTCTGGGGGAGGGGGTGGTGAAAGGACCACCCCACCCCCCCCAGAGTGCCTTTTGGGGGGGGGGCCCTCACCCCCACAGGAGTCTCTGGGGGTCTTTTGCCGCTTGGGGGGGTGGGGGGGGTGACCCCCGGGAGCCGAGGCCACACAGGGGGGGCTGCAGCAGCAGGTTTGGAGGGGGGGGGTCCGGGGGGGTCCCCCCTTTATTGCACGGCGCAGAGCAGCAGGCAGCAGGCGCTGGGAGGCTGCGGGGGGGGAGGGGGCAGCAGTTTGGGGTCACAAGTGGCCCTCCCCTCCCCTCCCCCCATCCCTTAATTGCTTTGGTTTTGGGGGGGGGGTCTCCCTGAGTGTCCCCAGTCCCCATTCTCCCCCTCCCCCATTCCCCCCCTCCCCCATTCTCCCCCTCCCCTCCCTCCTCCCTCCTCCCTCTGTGGCTCAATCCCGGCGGTGCCCGAAGGAACCTCGTACCAGGGGGGGCTTTGGGGGGGGGGGGGGGGGCGCTTCCTCCCACCCCTCCGACCCCCCCAAAATGTCCCTACGGGTCCCTTCGCCCCTAGGCGTGTGCCCCCCGGCTCGGGGGGGTCCCGGGGGGGGGCTCAGAGGAGGCTCCTGCCGCGGCGGGGGACCAGCAGCGCCCTGCGCAGCGTGCGGCGCTCCGAGACGTTCCTGCGGACGCGGGCGGCGGGGGGCGCCGCGGGGGGGGTCGGCGGCCAGCGAGGGGCTGGAGTGAGCCTTGGTCAGCCCCGGGGGGGGGCCCGAGGGGGCGGCCCCGGCCTCGGCTTCGCCTTCCCAACCTGCCGGCTCCCGGGCTCCGGCCCGCAGCCAGCTCTGCAGCACCTCCACGTAGCTCTCGTAGCGACGGCACTGCGGGGAGGGGAGAGGGCAGCGCTGGGGGGGAGGGCAGCGCTGGGGGGGAGAGGGCAGCGCCGGGGGGGAGAGGGCAGCGCTGGGGGGGAGGGCAGCGCTGGGGGGAGGGCAGCGCTGGGGGGGGGGAGAGGGCAGCGCTGGGGGAGGGCAGCGCTGGGGGAGAGGGCAGGCGCTGGGGGGAGAGGGCAGCGCTGGGGGGAGGGCAGCTGCCGGGGGGTGGTTAGTGTGCAGCGCGGGGGAGGGGCAGCGCCGGGGGGAGGGCAGCGCTGGGGGGAGGGCAGCGCTGGGGAGAGGGCAGCGCAGGGGGGAGGGCAGCGCTGGGGGGGAGGCAGCGCGGGGGGAGGGCAGCGCTGGGGGGAGGGCAGCGCCGGGGGGGCTAGGGACAGTTCGG
>NW_026530735.1:0-20408 GCF_014839835.1 Dryobates pubescens
CGGTTGGAGTACCACACCCCCACCTGCGGGCAGCAGCGGGGCTCAGCCACCGGGACACCAAGGGGGGCGTGGGGTGCTGACCATGGAGATGGAGATGGACACAGGGTGGGGACCCTGGGGGGGTGGTGACCATGGGGTGGTGACCACCATGGGGTAGCGATGAACATGGGGTGATGACCGTGGGGTGGTGGTGGTGACCGTGGGGTGGTGGTGGTGACCATGGGGTGGTGATGAACACGTGGTGATGACCATGGGGTGGTGGTGACCATGGGGTGGTGATGAACATGTGGTGATGACCATGGGGTGGTGGTGGTGACCATGGGGTGGTGGTGACCATGGGGTGATGGCGACCATGGGGTGGTGATGAACATGTGGTGATGACCATGGGGTGGTGGTGGTGACCATGGGGTGATGGCCATGGGGTGGTGGTGACCATGGGGTGGTGGTGACCATGGTGTGATGGTGACCATGGGGTGGTGATGAACATGTGGTGATGACCATGGGGAGATGGTGACCATGGGGTGGTGATGAACACGTGGTGATGACCATGGGGTGGTGGTGGTGACTATGGGGTGGTGGTGACCATGGGGTGATTGCCATGGGGTGGTGGTGACCATGGGGTGGTGGTGACCATGGGGTGATGGCCGTGGGGTGGTGGTGACCATGGGGTGATGATGAACATGTGGTGATGACCATGGGGTGGTGGTGGTGACCATGAGGTGGTGGTGGTGACCATGGGGTGGTGGTGACCATGGGGTGGTGATGAACATGTGGTGATGACCATGGGGTGGTGGTGGTGACCGTAGGGTGGTGGTGGTGACCATGGGGTGATGGTGACCATGGGGTGATGGCCATGGGGTGGTGGTGACCATGGGGTGGTGGTGACCATGGGGTGATGGCCGTGGGGTGGTGGTGACCATGAGGTGGTGGTGACCATGGGGTGATGGTGACCATGGGGTAGTGGTGACCATGGGGTGATGGCCATGGGGTGGTGGTGACCATGGGGTGGTGATGACCATGGGGTAGTGACCACCATGGGGTAGTGATGAACATGTGGTGATGACCATGGGGTGATGATGACCATGTGGTGGTGATGACCATGGGATGGTGGTGACCATGGGGGGATGGCCATGGGGTGATGATGACCATGGGGTGGTGATAACCATGGGGTGATGGCCATGGGGCGGTGGTGACCATGGAGTGGTGGGGACCATGGGGTGGTGACCACCATGGGGTAGTGGTAAACCTGTGGTGATGACCATGGGGTGTTGGTGACCATGGGAGGATGATCATGGGGTGTTGGTGACCATGGGGTGGTGATGACCATGGGGTAGTGGTGAACATGGGAGGATGATCATGGGGTGTTGGTGACCATGGAGTGGTGACCATGGGGTGATGGTGACCATGTGGTGTTGACCATGTAGTGTTGGTGACCATGGGGTGATGATGACCATGGGGTGGTGATGACCATAGGGGGGTGATGACCATGGGGGGGTGATGACCATGGGGTAGTGGTAAACATATGGTGATGACCATGGGGTGATGACCATGGGGGAGTGATGACCATGTGGTGGTGATGACCATGGGGTGTTGGTGACCATGGGATGGTGACCTTGGGTGATGGTGACCATGGGGTGATGACCATCTGGTGGTGATGACCATCTGGTGGTGATGACCATGTGGTGGTGGTGGTGGCCATGGTGATTATCATGGGGTGGTGGTGACCATGGGGTGGTGATGACCATGGAGTGATGACCATGGGGTGTTGGTGACCATGGGGTGATGACCATGGGTTGTTGGTGACCATGGGGTGATGACCATGGGGGAGTGATGACCATGTGGTGGTGATGACCATGGGGTGTTGGTGACCATGGGATGGTGACCTTGGGTGATGGTGACCATGGGGTGATGACCATCTGGTGGTGATGACCATGTGGTGGTGGTGGTGGCCATGGTGATTATCATGGGGTGGTGGTGACCATGGGGTGGTGATGACCATGGAGTGATGACCATGGGGTGTTGGTGACCATGGGGTGATGACCATGGGTTGTTGGTGACCATGGGGTGATGACCATGGGCCAGTGATGACCATGGGGTGTTGCTAACCATGGGGTTGTGACCTTGGGGTTTTGGTGACCATGGAGTGATGACCATGGGCCAGTGATGACCATGGGGTGGTGAGCTTGGGGTGTTGGTGACCATGGAGTGATGACCATAGGGCAGTGATGACCATGGGGGGGTGGTGGCCACGGTGGAGCTGACCTCGCGGTGGCCATGGCGTCCCTTCTCCAGCACGTGCAGGGTGTAGTTGGTCCTCTGGCCCTTGCTGTTGAACTCCACCCTCCCTGTCAGGCCATCGTACTCCACCTGGGCCAGGAGAAGACATCTGGGGCAGGAGGGGACATGGGGTGGGGGGGAGGGGGAGGGGGAGGGGAGCAAGACCCTTCCCCACCCCCAAAAAGATCCAACCCAACCCCAAAATCCACCTCTGGAGACCTCCAGAGGAAGATGGAGAAGGTTGGAAGAACCCTTGGGTCGCTTTGAGGAACCTCAAGAAGGGCTTGGGGGCACCAAGGAGCTTCTGGGGGCTCCAAGGAGCTTTTGGGGATCCTCCAAGGAGCATTTGGGGTCCTCCAGAAGAGCTTTTGGGGTCTTCCAGGTGGGTTTTGGGGTCCCACAGGACTTTGGAGTCACTCTAGCAACTTTTTGAGGTCCCTCCCTTGAGGCTCCCCAGTTGGGTTTAGTTGTCCCCACTTGGGTGTTGAGGTTTCTCAGGAGGGTTTGAGGTATCCCAGTTGGGTTTTGTTGTTCCCAGTTAGGTTTTGAGGTTCCTCAGTTGGGTTTTGATGTCCCCAGTTGGGTTTTGGTGTCCCCAGTTGGGTTGTCAAGATCCTCAGGAGGGTTTTGAGGTTCCCCAGCTGAGGTTTGAGGTTCCTCAGTTGGGTTTTGAGGTTCCTCAGGAGGCTTCTGGTGTCCCCGGTTGGGTTTTGAGGTTCCCCAGTGGAGTTTTGAGGTTCCTCAGGAGGCTTTTGGTCTCCCCAGTTGGGTTTTGAGGTTCCTCAGGAGGCTTTTGGTCTCCCCAGTTGGGTTTTGAGGCTCCCCAGTTAGGTTTTGAGGTTCCTGAGGAGGCTTTTGGTCTCCCCAGTTGGGTTTTGAGGTTCCCCAGGAGGCTTTTGGTCTCCCCAGTTGGGTTTTGAGGCTCCCCAGTGGAGTTTTGAGGTTCCTCAGGAGGCTTTTGGTGTCCCCAGTTGGGTTTTGAGGTTCCCCAGTTGGGTTTTGAGGTTCCCCAGCTGAGGTTTGAGGTTCCTCAGGAGTCTTTTGGTGTCCCCAGTTGGGTTTTGAGGTTCCCCAGTGGAGTTTTGAGGTTCCTCAGGAGGCTTTTGGTGTCCCCAGTTGGGTTTTGAGGTTCCCCAGTTAGGTTTTGAGGTTCCTCAGGAGGCTTTTGGTGTCCCCAGTTGGGTTTTGAGGTTCCCCAGTTAGGTTTTGAGGTTCCTCAGGAGGCTTTTGGTGTCCCCAGTTGGGTTTTGAGGTTCCCCAGCGGTGTTTGGGTGACCCTGGAGGTGCTCCCACCCTCCCCATGCCCCCCCCGCCCTGCTCCCCCCCAGGGGGGTTTGTCCCCTGCCCCTCACCATCCTCAGGTAGTTCATCAGGCTGGTGCCGTGGGGCCAGATGCTGGGGGAGGCGCAGGCCAGGGGCCGGCCTCCGATCTCCTGGCTGCGGTTGAGCTCCCGAACCGCTCCGACCACCACGTGCACCGCGTCGAAGAGCAGCGCCGCCGACAGCTGCGGGCACCAAGGGCAGGGCAGGGCGGGGACAGGATGGGGAGAGGGAGGGCAGGGAGGAGATGGACATGGAGGGGATGGAGGAGGAGGAGGAGGAGGGGGAGGGGGAGGAGAAGGAGAAGGAGAAGGAGAAGGAGAAGGAGAAGGAGAAAGAAGGAGAAGGAGAAGGAGAAGGAGAAGGAGAAGGAGAAGGAGAAGGAGAAGGAGAAGGAGAAGGAGAAGGAGAAGGAGAAGGAGGAGGAGGAAGAGAAGGAGGAGGTGGAGGAGGAGAAGGAGAAGGAGAAGGAGAAGGAGAAGGAGAAGGAGAAGGAGAAGGAGAAGGAGAAGGAGAAGGAGAAGGAGAAGGAGAAGGAGGAGGAGGAGGAGGAGGAGGAGAAGGAGAAGGAGAAGGAGAAGGAGAAGGAGAAGGAGAAGGAGAAGGAGAAGGAGAAGGAGAAGGAGAAGGAGGAGAAGGAGGAGGAGAAGGAGGAGGAGGAAGAGAAGGAGGAGGTGGAGGAGGAGAAGGAGAAGGAGGAGGAGAAGGAGAAGGAGAAGGAGAAGGAGAAGGAGGAGAAGGAGAAGGAGGAGAAGGAGAAGGAGAAGGAGAAGGAGAAGGAGAAGGAGAAGGAGAAGGAGAAGGAGAAGGAGAAGGAGAAGGAGAAGGAGGAGGAGAAGGAGGAGGAGGAGAAGGAGAAGGAGAAGGAGAAGGAGAAGGAGAAGGAGAAGGAGAAGGAGAAGGAGAAGGAGAAGGAGAAGGAGAAGGAGAAGGAGAAGGAGAAGGAGGAGAAGGAGGAGGAGAAGGAGGAGGAGGAAGAGAAGGAGGAGGTGGAGGAGGAGAAGGAGAAGGAGGAGGAGAAGGAGAAGGAGAAGGAGAAGGAGAAGGAGAAGGAGGAGAAGGAGAAGGAGAAGGAGAAGGAGAAGGAGAAGGAGAAGGAGAAGGAGAAGGAGAAGGAGAAGGAGAAGGAGGAGGAGAAGGAGGAGGAGGAAGAGAAGGAGGAGGTGGAGGAGGAGAAGGAGAAGGAGGAGGAGAAGGAGAAGGAGAAGGAGAAGGAGAAGGAGAAGGAGAAGGAGAAGGAGAAGGAGAAGGAGAAGGAGAAGGAGAAGGAGAAGGAGAAGGAGAAGGAGAAGGAGGAGAAGGAGAAGGAGAAGGAGAAGGAGAAGGAGAAGGAGAAGGAGAAGGAGAAGGAGAAGGAGAAGGAGAAGGAGGAAGAGAAGGAGGAAGAGAAGGAGGAGGTGGAGGAGGAGAAGGAGAAGGAGAAGGAGAAGGAGAAGGAGAAGGAGAAGGAGAAGGAGAAGGAGAAGGAGAAGGAGAAGGAGAAAGAGGAGGAGGAGGAGGAGGAGGAGATGGGGCCATGGAGAACGTGGAAGAGATGGGACAGGTGGAGATGGGGAACATGGAGATGAAGGAGGTCCTCCCATGGGCTTTGAGCTTCTCCTATGGGGTTCTGGGTTCCACTATGAGGTTTTGGGCTTCTCCTATAGGGTTTGAGGTCCCCCTCCCCCGGCATGGGACTTGGAGGTTCCCCCCATAGGGTTTTGAGGTTGTCCTACAGGGTTTTGAGGTCCTCCCATGGGCTTTTGAGGTCCTTCCATGGGGTTTTGATGTTCTACCATGGGGTTTTGGGGTTCTCCTACAGGGGTTTGAGATCCTCCCATGGGATTTGGAGGTCCTCCCATTGGGTTTTGAGATTCTCCCATGGGGTTTGGAGGTTCTCCTATGGGGTTTTGGGGTTCTCCTGCAGGGTTTGGAGGTCCCCCCAGGGGCTTGGGGTCCCCCCCTCACCGCAGGGCCGGGGTAGGGGCTGAGGTCACAGTTCTCCCTCCAGGACATGTTGAGGCTGCGGACAAACTCCAGGTAGAAGGGGTGGCTGGTGTTGAACATGGAGAACCCCAACACCGTGGAGGGGGCCTCGGCCAGGGCATCCAGGCGCAGCAGGGGGAAGTCCTAGGGGGATGCAGGAGGGCACCAGGGGTCAACAGAGGTCAACAGAGGTCAACAGAGGCCAATGGAGGCCAATGGAGGTCAACAGAGGTCAACAGGGGGCAACAGAAGACAGCAGGGGGCAACAGGGAGCAACAGAGGTCAACTGAGGTCAATGGAGGTCAGCAGAGGGCACCAGAGGTCAACAAAGGTCAACAGAGGTCATCAGGGATCAACAAAAGGTCAATGGAGTTCAACAAAGGTCAATGGAGATCAACAGAGGTCAGTTATGGTCAGCAGATGTCACCAGGGGTCACCAGGAGTCAATAGAGGTCAACATCAGTCAATGGAAGTCAACAAAGATCAATAGAGGTCAACAGAAGTCAACCATAGTCAACAGATGTCATCAGAGGTCACCAGGGGTCACCAGTGGTCAATGGAGACCAACTAAGGTCAATAGAGGTCAACCATAGTCAACAGATGTCATCAGGGGTCACCAGGGGTCACCAGTGGTCAATGGAGACCAACTAAGGTCAATAGAGGTCAACAGAGGTCAATTAAGGTCACCAGGAGTCACCAGGGATCACTGAAGGTCAACAGGGGCCAACAGAAATCAACCAAGGTCAACAGTGGTTAATGGAGGTCAACCAAGGTCAGCAGGGGTCAACTGGGGTCAGCAGGGGTCACAGGTGGTCAGCAGGGGTAATGGAAGGTCAAGAGGTGCCCAGCTCACCATGGTGGTCAGGATGTACTTGTAGAAGGCTGAGGTCATGCCCAGCTCCGAGGCCTGCAGGTGGGGGGAGAAGGTGCAGAGTTCCATGGTGACCCCAACCCACGGTGACCCCAACCCATGGTGACCCCAACCCTATAGTGACCCCAACCTATAGTGACCCCAACTCTATAGTGACCCAAACCCATGGTGACCCCAACTCTATAGTGACCCCAGCCCTGTAGTGACCCCAACCCTATAGTGATCCCAACGCATGGTGACACCAACCCATGGTGACCCCAACCCTATAGTGACCCCAACCCATGGTGACCCCAACCCATGGTGACCCCAACTCTATAGTGACCCCAGCCCTGTAGTGACCCCAACCCTATAGTGATCCCAACGCATGGTGACACCAACCCATGGTGACCCCAACCCTATAGTGACCCCAACCCATGGTGACCCCAACCCATGGTAACCCCAACCCTACAGTGACCCCAACCCATGGTGACCCCAACCCATGATGACCCCAACCCTGTAGTGACCCCAACCCATGGTGACCCCAACTCTATACTGACCCCAACCCTGTAGTGACCCCAATGCATGGTGACCCCAACCCATGGTGACCTCAACCCTATAGTGACTCCAACCCATGGTGATCCCAACTCTATAGTGACTCCAACCCATGGTGACCCCAACCCATGGTGACCCCATCCCTATAGTGACCCCAACCCATGGTGACCCCACCCCATGGTGACCCCAACCCATGGTGACTCCAACCCATGGTGGCCGCAACCCTATAGTGACCCCAACCCTACAGTGACCCCAAGCCATGGTGACCCCAACTCTATAGTGACCACAACCCATGGTGACCCCAACCCTGTAGTGACCCCAACCTATGGTTCACGACCTCAGACTCATGATCCAAGACCTCCATCCCCATGCTCCAAGGCCTCCATCCCCATGGTCCAAGACCTCCACCCCCACGCTCCCAGCCCTCCCCGCCGTGGTGCAAGCCCCCTGCCCCAGGCCCTGGGGGCACCTTGCTGAGGACGAGGTGTGAGACGGAGGCGTTGGCGTCAATGATGATGGTGGTGACCTTGTCGTCGCGGATCTCCTTCAGCAGGGGGGTTGGGTCCTGGGCCTCGTCCAGCACCCGCACCGAGAGCGTCTCCCGCGAGATCAGGAACCTCCTCACCAGCTCCTCCAGGCGCAGCAGGCCTGCAGCCACCTCCCATGGGCCTCCAACCCAGCCCTCGCCCCTCCATGGGCCTCCAACCCAGCCCTCGCCCCTCCAACCCAGCCCTCGCCCCTCCAGCTCAGCCCTCGCCCCTCCAGCCCAGCCCTCGCCCCTCCAGCCCAGCCCTCGCCCCTCCCACCCAGCCCTCGCCACTCCCATGGGCCTCCAACCCAGCCCTTGCCCCTCCGACCCAGCCCTCGCCCCTCCCACCCAGCCCTCGCCCCTCCAGCCCAGCCCTCGCCCCTCCCACCCAGCCCTCGCCACTCCCATGGGCCTCCAACCCAGCCCTCGCCCCTCCGACCCAGCCCTCGCCCCTCCCACCCAGCCCTCGCCCCTCCAGCCCAGCCCTCGCCCCTCCCACCCAGCCCTCGCCACTCCCATGGGCCTCCAACCCAGCCCTTGCCCCTCCGACCCAGCCCTCGCCCATCCCACCCAGCCCTCGCCCCTCCAGCCCAGCCCTCACCCCTCCCACCCAGCCCTCGCACCTCCCACCCAGCCCTCGCCCCTCCAGCTCAGCCCTCGCCCCTCCAGCCCAGCCCTCACCCCTCCGACCCAGCCCTCACCTCTCCAGCCCAGCCCTCACCCCTCCAGCTCAGCCCTCGCCCCTCCAGCCCAGCCCTCACCCCTCCGACCCAGCCCTCGCCTCTCCAGCCCAGCCCTCGCCCCTCCCACCCAGCCCTCACCCCTCCAGCTCAGCCCTCGCCCCTCCCACCCAGCCCTTGCCCCTCCCACCCAGCCCTCGCCCCTCCAGCCCAGCCCTCACCCCTCCCACCCAGCCCTCACCCCTCCAGCTCAGCCCTCACCCCTCCCACCCAGCCCTTGCCCCTCCCACCCAGCCCTCGCCCCTCCAGCCCAGCCCTCGCCCCTCCGACCCAGCCCTCGCCCCTCCGACCCAGCCCTCGCCCCTCCGACCCAGCCCTTGCCCCTCCCACCCAGCCCTCACCCCTCCAGCTCAGCCCTCGCCCCTCCAGCCCAGCCCTCACCCCTCCGACCCAGCCCTCACCTCTCCAGCCCAGCCCTCACCCCTCCAGCTCAGCCCTCGCCCCTCCAGCCCAGCCCTCGCCCCTCCGACCCAGCCCTCGCCCCTCCCACCCAGCCCTCGCCCCTCCGACCCAGCCCTTGCCCCTCCCACCCAGCCCTCGCCCCTCCCACCCAGCCCTCACCCCTCCAGCCCAGCCCTCGCCCCTCTCGCCCAGCCCTCGCCCCTCCCACCCAGCCCTCACCCCTCCAGCCCAGCCCTCGCCCCTCTCGCCCAGCCCTCGCCCCTCCGACCCAGCCCTCGCCCCTCCAGCCCAGCCCTTGCCCCTCCCACCCAGCCCTCGCCCCTCCCACCCAGCCCTCGCCCCTCCAGCTCAGCCCTCGCCCCTCCCACCCAGCCCTCGCCCCTCCAGCTCAGCCCTCGCCCCTCCGGCCCAGCCCTCGCCCCTCCAGCCCAGCCCTCACCCCTCCCACCCAGCCCTCGCCCCTCCAGCTCAGCCCTCGCCCCTCCGGCCCAGCCCTCGCCCCTCCAGCTCAGCCCTCGCCCCTCCCACCCAGCCCTCGCCCCTCCAGCTCAGCCCTCGCCCCTCCCACCCAGCCCTCGCCCCTCCAGCTCAGCCCTCGCCCCTCCCACCCAGCCCTCGCCCCTCCAGCTCAGCCCTCGCCCCTCCGACCCAGCCCTCGCCCCTCCGGCCCAGCCCTTGCCCCTCCAGCCCAGCCCTCGCCCCTCCCACCCAGCCCTCACCCCTCCCGCCCAGCCCTCGCCCCTCCAGCCCAGCCCTTGCCCCTCCCACCCAGCCCTCGCCCTTCCGGCCCAGCCCTCACCCCTCCAGCCCAGCCCTCGCCCCTCCAGCCCAGCCCTCACCCCTCCAGCCCAGCCCTCGCCCCTCCAGCCCAGCCCTCACCCCTCCGGCCCAGCCCTCACCCCTCCCACCCAGCCCTCGCCCCTCCCGCCCAGCCCTCGCCCCTCCAGCCCAGCCCTTGGCCTCTCCCCCACCCCCTGGACCCCCCAGCCACCTCTATCCCCCCTTCCAACCCCTTTACTGATGCCCCCAGCTCCCTCCCTGACCCCTGAGACCTTCCAGCCCCTCCCCGTCCCTCTGCCCCCCAAGCCCCTTGCTCCCCATGTTGCCCCCCACCCCCCGCCCTTTCCTTGGGTGCCCCCCCAGACCCTCCCCACCCCCTCAGTGCCCCCCTAGCCCCCTCCCCATGCCTCCCTCCCCCCCCCCGCGGCGCCCCTCCCCCTACACTCGGCCTTGGCGCAGATGAGGGAGGCCGGGGGGTAGCGGAAGCTGCGCAGGACGTGGCCCAGGGCCAGGCTCAGGTCCTCGTTGCTGGGGTAGAGGCTGACGGCGGCGAAGCGAAGGAACTGCAGCCTGGGGGTCTCCTCCGGCCCCACCTTGATGTGAGGGATCTGGGGGGGGGGGGGAGGGGCACCCACGGTGAGGGGGGGAGGGGAGGGCGGGGCTGGGAGGCGGCCGGGGGCAGAGGGAATGGAGGGGGCTGGAGGAGCTGGGGGGGCACCCAAGGAAAGGAGGGTCAGGGGTTGGGGGCACCCAGGGGGAGCAGGGGGGTTGGGGGCAGAGGGAATGGGAGGGGCTGGAGGGTCTCAGGGGGACAGGGAGGGGGCTGGGGGGCACTGGGAGGGGGCTAGGGGGGCACTGAGGGGGTGGGGAGGGTCTGGGGGGGCACCCAAGGAAAGGAGGGTCAGGGGTTGGGGGCCATGGGAGGCTTGGGGGGGCAGAGGGAATGGGAGGGGCTGGAGGGTCTCAGGGGGACAGGGAGAGGGCTAGGGGGCAGTGGGAGGGCTCTGGGGGGCACTGAGGAGGTGAGGAGGGTCTGGGGGGGCAGGGGGCACCCAGGAGGGGCAGGGGGCAGAGGGAATGAGGGGCACTGAGGGGGGCTCAAAGGGGGGCCAGGGAGGGGGCTGGGGGTCCCGGGGTGGAGCTGAGGGACCTGGGATGCATTCGGGGGGGGCCCAAGGTGGATTCTGGGGGGGTCCCGGGGTGGATTCTGGGGGGGTCATGGAATGGATTCTGGGGGGGTCCCAGGGTGGATTCGGGGGGGGTCCCGGGATGGATTCTGGGGGGGTCCCAGGCTGGATTCTGGGGGGGTCCCAGGATGGATTCTGGGGGGGTCCCGGGGTGGATTGTGGGGGGGTCCCAGGATGGATTCTGGGGGGGTCCCAGGGTGGATTCTGGGGGGGTCCCGGGATGGATTCTGGGGGGGTCCTGGAATGGATTCTGGGGGGGGTCCCGGGATGGATTCTGGGGGGGTCCCGGGATGGATTCTGTGGGGTCCCGGGATGGATTCTGGGGGGTCCCAGGGTGGATTCTGGGGGGGTCCCGGGGTGGATTCTGGGGGGGTCCTGGATGGATTCTGGGGGGGTCCCAGGGTGGATTCTGGGGGGGTCCCGGGGTGGATTCTGGGGGGGTCCTGGATGGATTCTGGGGGGGTCCCAGGGTGGATTGTGGGGGGTCCCAGGGTGGATTCTGGGGGGGTCCTGGGATGGATACTGGGGGGGTCCTGGAATGGATTCTGGGGGGTCCCAGGGTGGATTGTGGGGGGTCCCAGGGTGGATTCGGGGGGGGTCCCGGGATGGATTCTGGGGGGGTCCCAGGCTGGATTCTGGGGGGGTCCCAGGATGGATTCTGGGGGGGTCCCGGGGTGGATTCTGGGGTTCCCAGGATGGATTCTGGGGGGGTCCTGGGGTGGATTCTGGGGGGGGTCCCGGGATGGATTCTGGGGGGGTCCTGGAATGGATTCTGGGGGGGGTCCCGGGAAGGATTCTGGGGGGGTCCCGGGATGGATTCTGTGGGGTCCCGGGATGGATTCTGGGGGTGTCCCGGGATGGATTCTGTGGGGTCCCGGGATGGATTCTGGGGGGTCCCAGGGTGGATTCTGGGGGGGTCCCGGGGTGGATTCTGGGGGGGTCCTGGATGGATTCTGGGGGGGTCCCAGGGTGGATTCTGGGGGGGTCCCGGGGTGGATTCTGGGGGGGTCCTGGATGGATTCTGGGGGGGTCCCAGGGTGGATTGTGGGGGGTCCCAGGGTGGATTCTGGGGGGGTCCTGGGATGGATACTGGGGGGGTCCTGGAATGGATTCTGGGGGGTCCCAGGGTGGATTCTGGGGGGTCCCGGGGTGGATTCTGGGGTTCCCAGGATGGATTCTGGGGGGGTCCCGGGGTGGATTTCGATGGTCCCGGGGGGGGCTGGGGGCGCCGAGGGGAGGGGTTTGGGGGTGTCAGCAGTGGGAGGGGGTCCCGCGGCGGGGGGGGGTCCCGCAGCCCCTCCCCCTGACCTCCTTCTCGCCGCAGATGTGGCTGACGGTGGCGGCGGCCGCGGGGCTGGCGGCAGGGCCCAGCACCGACACCACTCCCTTGGGCAGGATCTGGCACACTGCGGGCACGGCCGGGCGCTGGCACCCCCGCCTGGCACCAGGGGGAGCCCTCCCCACGGGCCCCCCGCCCCACAGCCCCTCACCAGTGCCCCCGGCCCAGTGCCCACCCCAGTGCCCTCCAGCCACAGCCCAGTGCCCATCCCCAGAGCCCCCAGCCCAGTGCCCCCAGTGCCCACCCCAATGCCCCTCAGCCCCAGCCCAGTGCCCATTCCCCATGCCCCATGCCCCAGCCCAGTGCCCACCCCAGTGCCCCCCAGCTTCATCCCAGTGCCCAACCCCAGAGCCCCCAGCCCAGTGCCCCCAGTGCCCACCCCAATGCCCCTCAGCCCCAGCCCAGTGCCCCCCCCAGTGCCCCCCAGTCCCATCTCAGTGCCCCCAGTGCCCCCAGCCTCATCCCAGTGCCCCCCCCAGTGCCCCCCAGTCCCATCTCAGTGCCCCCAGTGCCCCCAGCCCCGTCCCACTGTCCAACCCCAGCGCTCCCAGCCCCAGCCCAGTGCCCCCACCCCAGAGCCCCCAGCCCCATCCCAGTGCCTCCAGTGCCCCCCAGCCCCATCCCACTGTCCAACCCCAGAGCCCCCAGCCCAGTGCCCATTCCCCATGCCCCCAGCCCCAGCCCAGTGCCCACCCCAGTGCCCCCCAGCTTCATCCCAGTGCCCAACCCCAGAGCCCCCAGCCCAGTGCCCCCAGTGCCCACCCCAATGCCCCTCAGCCCCATCCCAGTGCCCACCCCAGAGCCCCCAGCCCCAGCCCAGTGCCCCCAGCCCCATCCCACTGTCCAACCCCAGTGCCCCCAGCCCAGTGCCCACCCTGGTGCCCCCAGCCCCAGCCCAGTGCCCCCACCCTGGTGCCCCCAGCCCCAGCCCAGTGCCCCCACCCCAGAGCCCCCAGCCCCATCCCAGCCCCATCCCAGCTCCCACCCCAGTGCCCACCCCGGTGCCCCCAGCCCCATCCCACTGTCCAACCCCAGTGCCCCCAGCCCAGTGCCCACCCCGGTGCCCCCAGCCCCAGCCCAGTGCCCCCACCCCAGAGCCCCCAGCCCCAGCCCAGTGCCCCCAGCCCCATCCCACTGTCCAACCCCAGTGCCCCCACCCCAGAGCCCCCAGACCCATCCCAGCCCCATCCCAGCGCCCACCCCAGAGCCCCCAGCCCCACCCCAGTGCCCCCAGCGCCCACCCCGGCGCCCCCAGCCCCATCCCAGCGCCCACCCCAGAGCCCCCAGCCCCATCCCAGTGCCCCGGGCGCTCCCCCCCCCCGGCGCCCCCAGCCCCATCCCAGCGCCCACCCCAGTGCCCCCAGCCCCATCCCAGTGCCCCGGGCGCTCCCCCCCCCCCGGCGCCCCCCCAGCGGCTCACTGGTGTCGGTGGTCTCGTACTGGCTGTCCCCCTGCAGCTCGAAGATCTCCACCTCCAGCCGTGCCCGGGGGGGGGTCCCCAGGATGCCATTGAGGCGCTCCCGGGCCAGCGCCAGCGCCAGCCGCTCCCCCCGCCCGCAGCCCGACCGCTCGTCCAGGATGGCCGCTGCGGGGAGGGGGAGGTGGGCACCGGCAGCGCGACCCCCGCCGCCCCCCGACCCGCTACAGCGACCCCTAGCGAGCCCGAGAGATCCCTACGGAGCCCCACGGAGCCCTAAGGAGTCCTAGGGACCCCCCCACCGGGACCTCCACGGAGCCCTATGGACCCCCGCGACCCCCCAGCCGCCCCCCCGCCCCGCATGGAGCCCATGCCCCCTGTGCCTTCCTAGTGCCCCCCTAGTGCCCCCCTTGCCCCCCATGCCCCTTGTGCTCCCCATGCCCCCCATGTCCCTTGTGCCCCCACGCCCCTTGTGCCCCCCTTGCCCCCCATGCCCCTTGTGCCCCCCATGCCCCTTGTGCCCTCCATGCCCCTTGTGCCCCCCTTGCCCCCCATGCCCCTTGTGCCCCCATGCCCCTTGTGTCCCCCTTGCCCCTCACGCCCCTTGTGCCCCCCATACCCCCCATGCCCCTTGTGCCCCCCATACCCCCCATGCCCCTTGTGCCCCCCTTGTCCCCCACGCCCCTTGTGCCCCCCATACCCCCCATGCCCCTCGTGCCCCCCTTGCCCCCCATGCCCCTTGTGCCCCCATGCCCCTCGTGCCCCCCATGCCCCCCATGCCCCTTGTGCTCCCCATGCCCCCTGTGCCTCCATGCCCCTTGTGCCCCCTTGTGCCCTCATGACCCTTGTGCCCCCATGCCCCTTGTGCTCCCCATGCCCCCCATGCCCCTTGTGCCCCCCATGCCCCCCATGCCCCTTGTGCCCCCACGCCCCTTGTGCTCCCCATGCCCCCCATGCCCCTTGTGCCCCCCTTGTGCCCCCATGCCCCTTGTGCCCCCCATGCCCCCCATGCCCCTTGTGCCCCCACGCCCCTTGTGCCCCCCTTGCCCCCCATGTCCCTTGTGCCCCCCTTGCCCCCCATGCCCCTTGTGCCCCCCATGCCCCTCGTGACCCCCTTGCCCCCCATGCCCCTTGTCCCCCCCTTGCCCCCCATGCCCCTTGTGCCCATCATGCCCCTTGTGCCCCCCTTGCCCCCCATGCCCCCCATGCCCCTTGTGCCCCCCATGCCCCCCATGCCCCTTGTCCCCCCCTTACCCCCATGCCCCCCATGCCCCTTGTGCCCCCCATGCCCCCCATGCCCCTTGTCCCCCCCTTACCCCCATGCCCCCCATGCCCCTTGTGCCCCCCATACCCCCCATGCCCCCCATGCCCCTTGTGCCCATCATGCCCCTTGTGCCCCCATGCCCCTTGTGCTCCCCATGCCCTCCATGCCCTCCCTGCCCCCCCTCGGCCCCCATCCCCCCATTGCACCCCCCTCCTCCCAATTTCCCTCATCCCCCCCCGTCCCTCTCCCCCTCCCTCCTGCCTGTCCCTCCCCCTCCCCTGCGCTCACCCATGCGGAGCGGCGCCGGCGCCGGCTGCCCGCGGGGGGGGAGGGCAGCCAGCAGCAGCAGCAGCACCGCGGGGGTCGCTGGCATCGTCCCCAGCTCCTCATGGAGGTGGTGGCGGCCGCGGCCACGCTCGCCGCCTGCGGGGACCCCCCCCCCCCCGCCACGGCCTGAGACCCCCCCCCACCCGAGAGCCAAACCACCCCGCGCCCAAACCCACCCGCGGAGACCCTCCCAGGGCCGCCCAGAGCCACTGGGAGCCCTCCTGAGCTCCCCAGGACCCCCCACCTGGGACCCCCACCTGAGACCCCCCCACACTCGAGACCCACACCCACGGACCCCTGACCCTCCCCCCCCAGACACCCCCCCCCAGAGACCCTCCCGGGGCCATTGACCCACGAAGAGCCACCCAGACCCCCCCCACTAGGGACCCCCAGCCGGGACCCTCACCTGAGACCCCCCCCCACCCGAGACCCCACACCCACGGACCTCCACCCACTCACAGAGACCCTCCCAGGGCCGCCCAGAGCCCCCCCCCCCCCGAGCCACTGGGACCCCTCCTGAACCCCCAGAACCCCCACCTGAGAACCCCCCACTCGAGACCCACACCCACGGACCCCTGACCCCCCCCCAGACACCCCCCCCAGAGACCCTCCAAGAACCACTGGGTCCCTTCCTGAGCCACGAGGAGCCACCCAGACCCCACCCCCACTAGGGATCCCCACCCGGGACCCTCACCCACGGAGCTTCTCTCCCCCCCAACCCCCACCCAGAGACCCTCCCAGGGCCACACAGAGCCCCCCCAGGACCCCCACCTGGGACCCCCACCTGGGAAGCCCCCACTCGAGACCCACACCCACGGACCCCTGACCCCCCCCCAGACACCCCCTCCCCCAGAGACCCTTCCGTGGCCATTGACCCACGAAGAGCCACCCAGACCCCCCCCCACTAGGGACCCCCAGCCGGGACCCTCACCTGAGACCCCCCCTCCCACCCGAGACCTCACACCCACGGACCTCCACCCACTCACAGAGACCCTCCCAGGGCCGCCCAGAGCCACTGGGAGCCCTCCTGAACCCCTAGGACCCCCACCTGGGACCCCCACCTGAGACCACCCCCCCACTAGGGACCCCCACCCGGGACCCCCACCCGGGACCCCCACCCGAGACGCCCACCCACGGAGCTTCTCTCCCCCCAACCCCCACCCAGAGACCCTCCCAGGGCCACACAGAGCCCCCCAGGACCCCTACCTGGGACCCCCACCTGAGATCACTCCACTCGAGACCCACACCCACGGACCCCTGACCCCCCAGACACCCCCTCCAGAGACCCTCCCGGGGACATAGACCCACGAGGAGCCACCCAGACCCCCCCCCCACTAGGGACCCCCACCCGGGACCCACACCCGAGACCCCCACCCACCCGAGACCCCCACCCACGGAGCTTCTCTCCCCCCCAACCCCCACCCAGAGACCCTCCCAGGGTCACCCAGAGCCCCCCCCAGAGCCACTGGGAGCCCTCCTGAACCCCCAGGACCCCCACCTGGGACCCCCCACTCGAGACCCACACCCACGGACCCCTGACCCCCCCAGAGACCCTCCCAGCGGCCCCCCTCGAGCCACTAGGCCCCCCGGCACCCAAGACCTCAGGACCCCCCCCCCCCAAATCCGGGGGGGCCTCATTCCGGGGGTCTCGGGGGGGGGGGTCTGTGGTAATTGGGGGGGGTCCTGGGGGTCCCGGGTGAGAGGCTCAGGTCTCGGGGGGGGGGGGCTGTGCTAATTGGGGAGGGGTCTCAGGTCCCGGGGGGGTCTCAGGTCCCGGGGGGGGTCTGTGGTAATTGGGGGAGGGGGGGGTCTCGGGTCGCGGTCTCAGGTCCCGGGGTGGGGGTCTGTGGTAATTGGGGGGGGGGTCTCGGGTCTCAGTGTCAGGTCCCGGGGTGGGGGTCTCAGGTCCCGGGGGGGGTCTGTGGTAATTGGGGGGGGGGTCTCGGGGGGGTCTCAGGTCCCGGGGGGGGGGGGACTGTGGTAATTGGGAGGGGGGGTCTCGGGTCTCGGGGGGGGTCTCAGGTCCCGGGGGGGGGGGTCTGTGGTAATTGGGGGGGGGGGGTCTCGGGTCCCGGGGGGGGGGTCTGTGGTAATTGGGGGGGGGGGGGTCTCGGGTCCCGGGGGGGGTCTCAGGTCCCGGGGGGGGGGTCTGTGGTAATCGGGGGGAGGGTCTCGGGTCTCGGGGGGGGTCTCAGGTCCCGGGGGGGGCTCTCAGGTCCTGGGGGGGGTCTCAGGTCCTGGGGGGGAGTCTGTGGTAATTGGGGGGGGGGGGTCTCGGGTCCCGGGGGGGTCTCAGGTCCCGGGGGGGGGGTCTGTGGTAATCGGGGGGAGGGTCTCGGGTCTCGGGGGGGGTCTCAGGTCCCGGGGGGGGGCTCTCAGGTCCTGGGGGGGGTCTCAGGTCCCGGGGGGGGGTCGTCTGGGGCAATTTCGGGGGGAGGCCTCAGATGCTGGGAGGGTCTCAGGCTCCGGGGGGGGGGGCTTGAGGGGGGGGGGGGCGCCAGGTCCCGGGGGGGTGGTCCCCGAGAGCGGGAGGGGATGCGCGGGGGGGGGAGGGGGAGTCGCAGCCCCCCCCCCGGCCCGCGGCTGCCCCCGGTCCCGGCAGCGTTTCCCTGGCAACGGCGATTCGGCTCCGCGGCTGCGGCGGTTGCCAGGCAACGGCGGGGGGGGGAGGGGGGCTGGCGGGGGGGGCACCCGGACGGGACCGGCACCGGGGGGGGGGGGGGGGAGTGGGACACGACCCCTCCCCTCCCTCCCCCCCCCCGGACCCTTTCCGAGGCCCCGAGACCCCCAGTTGAACCTCCAAATGCTTCCCCCCCCCCCGCCATGGTCGGGACCCCCTCCCCGGTTCGGGACCCCCCCCCGCCATGGTCGGGACCCCCTCCCCGGTTCGGGACCCCCCCCCGGGTTCAGGACCCCCCCTCCCCCGGTTTCGGGACCCCTCCCCTGAGGCCTGGGACCCTCCCCCAGAATATTGGGGGGGGGGGGACAGGGACTCGAGACCGGGGGGGAAACAACCGGGACCGGGAGGGGGGGAGGTGGGGGCGGGGGGGGGCGGGGAACGGGAGGAGGGGGAGGAACAGGGGGCGGGGGGGGGGGGAATCGGTACCGGGGGGGGGGGGAACAAGGGGGGGGGAAACGGGGGAGGAGAGGGATTGAGACTGGGAACGGGAACCGGGAAGGGGGGAGGGGGGAGCGGAATGGGGGCTCCGGTACTGGGCGGGGGGGGCCTGGACCCGGAACCGAGAGCCGGTACCGGGGGGCGGAGGGGGAGGGGGGACACACACGGGCGGGAGTGGGAACCGAGGACCGAGACCGAGGTCGGGGACAGGGAACCGGTACCGGGGGTGGGAAACGGGACCGGGAATGGAGGCGCCGGGAGCGGCGCTGGGGGCCGGGAACCGGCAGCGGAGCCTGGGGCCGGGGAAGCGGGACCGGGAGCTGGGGATGGAGACCGCGGATGGGAACCGGGACCGGGAACCGAAGAGGAGGACAGAGACCGGGGACGGGCTGGGGCATGGGGATCGGTACCGGGAAGCGGCCCTCCGGTACCGGCGGCTGGGGTGGGGAAATGGGGACCGGGGATGGAGGGGAGTGATGGGAACCGGGAATGAGGATGGGGATCGGTACCGGGAAGCGATCCCGGGAAGGTCGGATGGGGCTGGAGTCGGCTCCCGGGGGACGGAGACCGGGGATCGGTAGCAGGGATGGAGCCGGAGCCCGGGGATCGGCGACGGACGAAACGGGGCTGGGGCTGGATCCCGGTACCGGGGCTGGATCCCGGGGGTGGATCTCGGGGGCTGGATCCCACTACCGGGGATGGATCGGGGGACGGATCACGGGGGATGGATCCCGGTACCGGGGGTGGATCACGGGGGATGGATCCTGGTACCGGGGGTGGATCCGGGAGCGGATGCCGGTACCGGGGCTGCATCCCGGGGGCCGGATCCCGATGCCGGTACCGGGGCTGGATGTCGGGGCCCGGATCCCGGTACCGGAGGCCGGTTTCGGTTGAGGGGGAGGGGGGCTGCGGATTCACGGCTTTGGCGGGGGGGGGGGATTCGGAATCGCCTCTCTCCCCCCTCCCCGCTCCCCTCCCCGCTCCCGTGGGCCCCCCCGGTTCCCATTGCCCCCCCGCGGTTCCCGGTGCCCCCCCCCTCGCTCACTCACGTCTCGGTGCGCGGCCGCCGCAGCCCCCCCGGCCCGGGGGGGGGATTGGGGGGGGGGGGCCGAGCCCAAGTCTCCTCCGCCCGGTGCGGCGGCGGCGGCGTCGGGGGGGGGGAAAGGGGGGGGGCGGCGGAGGGGGGGGTTGGAGAAAAGGGGGGGGGGGGGCGGGGCCCGGTGGGGTGCCCCCCCCCCCCCCCCGCCCTTCAGTTCTCGCTCCCGGGGCTCCCCCCCCGGGTTGGGGTTCTTTTGGGGGGGGGGGGGGGTAACGAATCCCCCTTCCCCCCCCCCTTCCCCTGCCGGTGCCGCCCACCCTGAGCGGGGGGGGGCCGAATTTGAGGGGGGGGCCTGGGGGGGCTGCCAACACTACCACCCCCCACCCCCCAGCCCCTATGGGTTCGTCCTCGCGGGGGGGGGGGGGGGGGGAAGGGCCAAAGGGGAGTGGGCGGGGCCCGGCCACACCTGCGGCGGGGCGGGGCAAAACGTAGCTCCGCCCCCACCCCCCCCTCGCCGGGGGTAAAAACACCTCCCGGGGGTCAATACCACCACCCCCCCCCGGGGCAATAATGCACCCCAGGGGCAAATCCCACCCCCCCCAATCCCACCCCCCCATGTGCCCCCTCCCAAGGACCTTTGCCCCTCTCCCCCCGGGGCTTTTACCCCCCCCCCCCCCCCCGGTGCCTGCCCCCAGCACTTTCCCCCCCCTCCCCCAAGACCTTTCTGTCCCCCTCCCCCCCAGGATCAAGCCACCCCGAACTGCCCCCCCGCCCGTATTCTTTACCCCCACCAGGGGTTCTTGCCCCCCTCCCCCTCTGCCCCCCTCCCCCCCCCCCCAATAAAACCATTTTGGGGTCGTTTCTGTCGTTTTTAATTGCAGCAGAATCATGCCCCCCCCCATCCCCGGGGGGGAATTTGGGGGGGGGGGGAGGGGAAGGCGGGGCTGGGGGTCCCCCAGACCCCAATTGGTGCTGAGCTCCCGCCCCAACCCCCCCCCCCCCGAACGGGGACCCAGGGGAGGGTCCTGGGGGGGTCCCCCAGGCCCGAACTTAGGCCACACCTCCCCCCGGAGGAGGGGGGGGGAACTGGGAACCCCCCCGGAGGGGGGAAGGGGGTCCCCCACTGCCCCCTCCCCAGTGCCCAACCACTAGGGGGCAGCAGTGCCAGGCAGGGCCACAGTGGTGCCAGGGGCACTGGGGACAGCGGTGCCAGGCAGGGCCACGGTGGTGCCAGGGGCACTGAGGGCAGCGGTGCCAGGCAGGGCCACGGTGGTGCCAGGGGCACTGAGGGCAGCGGTGCCA